>NC_081573.1:1229461-1296016 GCF_022355385.1 Mustela nigripes
TGAGAGAGGAGGAAGCAGGCTCCCTGCTGAGCAGAGAGCCTGATGTGGGGCTCGATTTCAGGGCTCTGAGATCATGACCCAAGCTGAAGGCAGAGGCTTTAACCCACTGAGCCATCCAGGTGCCCCTTGATTCTATTTTGTACATGTATATGGGGGTCCAAGGACAGCCAGAGTAGCAGAAGTTTCATCAGATAAACTAGCCTTTTATCTTTTGTTTATACTGCTTTGATATCAGGGTACTGCTGATCTCACAGAATGGTTTTGAGTGTATTTCTCCATTTCAAAATTATAAGATTTTTTTTATTGCTAAGATTTTGATAAGGATTGTCAGGAATGAGTTTGTAAATGTTAATTTCTTTCTCTTGTCCTGAACCATGGCTCACCATCTAATGCTCAGGGGTTCTCCCCAACGATCGCTAATTGAACAAAGTCACTACAAATGTAATGATAAGCCACAGCTACACAATTCTCAAGGACTAGTGATCAAATTTTACCCTGTATATTTTTCCTGTTGTTTTGTGAGGATAGAGAACACAAGCAGAGTTTTAGGGTTTTGATCTGCATAGAATGCAATGTTTCATATTAAGCTAAAGACAGATTTTGAAGTCCCAGAACTAAGTAGGAAGAAGCACATGTACATACATATCTGTGTGTACCTATATCTTCAGAAGGAAAAGGAATCTTGGCTCAAACCAGGTCACTTCCAAGTTTGAAAAGTGATGATTTCCTACAAGCAAAGAGATTCTAGCTTCATAATAGAAATAGTTTTCTTCTTTGTATTGTATTGAATTTATGCTTCCTATATCTTGTGTATCTTAGTTTGAGAATCTCCCCATGCGAATCGTCTCTTACATAACTGGGTTTTACTCCTGTAGGATCTACTCTGTTTTTCTTATTCCTCTGTCAACCAGTGCTTAGCTACTTCAATAGAGATTTTAACAAGAGTTTCTATGGACTGACAATGTATTCTAAATTTAATTTAAATGTGAGAATTCTCCAGGGAGCATTATAAATTCCTTGTAGTTAAATTGATAGTCTTCACTCCTGCCTTTGCGATTGGAGAAGTGAGAGTTCCTTAGTTATTCTTCTTTTCCCTTCTAGGAAGTGACGTCATCCATGTTGGCCACTTCAGTGTCAGCATTTGATTAGGTAAAAACATGGAGATTTCACGAATCCATTTTTTTTTTTTTAATTTTTTTAAACACTTACTTGAAGGAAACAAAGATGGGACAGGGCTGGGTGCTGAGAAGATGTTCTAACTTAAACAGAACCCAGTCTTCTGTTAGGAGTGATGGAGCAGCCCAATGGAGGCTATGAAACAGATCTAGGCTGAAACATTGTCCTGAATTCTTCATCTGGGGAGAGGACCCCTGTCCAAGGCTACACTACTGACTCTGAATCTAGAAAGAAAAATTGTACTTCCTTTCTTCCCAAATCCTGTCCAGTTCTTCTGTCCCATCTCTATTTCAGTGATGGAGGCATCAGAGTTGACTTTCCCCCTTGTGTTCTGGAAACCTAATTGTCACTACACTCCCCCTCCCACCTAAGCCAGGCAGGCCCTTGCTTAGCCTTAGGGGTAACTTGGAGTTTTCTAATGCCACTGTAAATGGTTGATAACAGGATCACATGAGGCCCATGTATGTTTTAAATACAATGTTGTCACCACTGCACTGGAAGAGAAGCAAAAATCCATCACTGGGCCACAGGATTAGTTCAAGCATTTGGCACTGGAAGTTGTGAGGACAGATAAAACATGATGTTGCGACAGTTTGAGAGGAAGGTAAGTGCTATGGAAATGAAATTGGCAAAGTCTTGAAATGTGAACAAAGATGTGATAGAGAGTTCCCTTTGGTCACTGCAAGGCCTAAGGAAGCTGCTCATGATGAATGAATGGACAGAGATGCATTTATGAGAAATGTGGTTGTCTGGGATGTCTGATGCTTTTCTCATGATGTAATGTATTCCATGCTGGTCCTGAGGACCAGTTGCTATTGGATGCCATTGATAATTGTACTCTCTGAGGCCCAGATGCATGGAGTGTGTGGAGAGAGGGTATTAGTTGATTTAAACACGGTGGGCATAGTTTAAAGATGTCACATGACAGTAGATGTTGAAGATGAAGAAGGCTGCCAGACATTACCAGTGAGAGCCAGGTGTCTGTTGTGACTTACTTCCTGCAGAGGTTGTCAAATTTTGTCTGGTCAGAATCACTGGGAACACTTTAAATGTGGAGCCCTGTGCTCAGCCTTGCATTACCATGTGAGTAGCTCTGGGATGCAGCCCCCACCTTTCCTTTCTTACCCAGTGTCAGGGACTAGACCTTGTGACCTTATATCTAGGGACACATTCATAGCTGGTTTCTTCAGGAAAGGTAGAAGCCCGTGGGTAATGTAGTGAGATACACAGGTGATGCTGAACATGTGGCAGGACCAAAGGCCATTCTCTGTTGTAGGGCAGGACCGAAGACTGGGGTCTGAGGCTGCCCAGATTCACTGATGAGGCTTCCTGCTCATGCAGAGCAAGAGGTTATGCTAAATGTTTGGTCAGTGCTGCTGGTTTGGTTTTCTCCCCAGAAGCCTGTAAGAAAGGCTCTGAGGTTGTCTAGGGTCTCTGTTCAGGCTTCCAGTGGGGCAGGATTGGAGGCTTGCATTAGCCATGGGAAGTGACGTAGAATGTGCATAGCTACCCAGACAGAGAACAGAGAATGCCCTAGTTCAGAGCATTGGCTGGACACCCAAGTCAGTCACAGGTGCTGATAATTCCCCTTAGCCAGGAGGTTCATCTAAACAGGGGAGTAGGCAATCAGTGGACGTTGTCTGTAATAGAGTCCTACCCACAATGTCCAATCAGTGGACATTGTCTGTAATAGAGTCCTACCCAAAAGACAGCTTTTGGGTAAAAGATTTTGACCATGACTTTGGATGAAAGCTACTTTCTTAGGTTCACAGAGTGGCCAGGGATGTGTCTTTGGTGCTAGAGTGTGCATCTTGGGTATCTTCCAGACCTTTGCAGTTGCCCTATGACTGATGCCTGGAAGATCATAACGTCAAACCTTCCAGGTACATTAACATTGGAGAAGTGCACTTCTAGGTCAGCCAGACTCTTCCATTATTCTACTCCCAACGTCATGTCTGTAGGACATTAGTTTGCAATCTGTGCCTTTTATGCCATAAATCAGGATATATGCTTTTCACTTCCCAGATTATTTTGGGTATGTGTTGTCCCATGACATCCACATAAATTTAGGATGGATTTTGATCTTTGTGCAAAAATGGCATTGGAGTTTTGGTAGAGATTGCATTTTGTGTAGATTGCTTCAAGATTTATTGTGTTTCGGGGCGCCTGGGTGGCTCAGTGGGTTAAGCCGTTGCTTTTGGCTCAGGTCATGATCTCAGGGTCCTGGGATCGAGTCCCGCATCGGGCTCTCTGCTCAGCAAGGAGCCTGCTTCCCTCTCTTTCTCTCTCTGCCTGCCTCTCCATCTACTTGTGATTTCTCCCTGTCAAATAAATAAATAAAATCTTTAAAAAAAAAAGATTTATTGTGTTTCAATTATTCCAGTGAAAGAATACAGTTAGGTTTCCTATAACCTAATTATAGGTTAGGTTACTAGGATTCCTGCAGAGTATATTGCACTTTTCATCATTTCTGGTTTGACCTCTACCATTATGTTAAATTGGAAGCATTTATGGGGGGGTGGGGTTTGCTGTAAATGTATGATTTCTCTGTTTTGGGAATTGTTCTTTGTTGTGTAGAAACAAAACTAATTTTTAATGTGTTGGTTTGTGTACCAGCTTTATAAAATCCATATGAGTTTTAACAGGATTAAAACAATTAATTCTCCTAATTTTTAGGAGTAGAAATGGTGTGGAGTAGGAGGATCCTAGACTCATGTGTCCTATCATGAGCACCACTAGGCAACTGTCAGGTCTTCCTAAATGCCCCAGACATTGGGCTGAAGAGTGACAGGACAGACTTCCTAAGTAAAAGGAAAGAAGAGGCCACATGGAAGATGGCAGATAGTACAGAGACATGGTTTAGGGAGGAAAGGAGTATAGCATTGTAGAGGGAAGGGATCCCTGGTTGTGCGGTAGGTTTCGTGACAGAGGAGCAATCAGGGATGTATAAGGAGGTTTCCCAAAGCCATTGGCTTGGAAGGGGAAAAGGGCTAAATTTCATGAGTTCTTGGAACCAGCACATCCTAAAGCCTGGAGGTTTAATGGTCTGCAGGTTTGGATGGGATAGAATCGGAAGGACACCTGGGTGCTCCTTGAGAGAAGGCTGGCTAACAATCTGGGGGCACTGAACATGGAAACAGTCATCTGAAGAACACCTGGGGTTCACAGTGGGGAGAGTATTCTGTAGTCTAGGAGCATATTCCTGAGAGGAAACATTCAGTGACACGTGGCTACCAAAACATGGGAGCCCTCTCCTGTCCTGTAGCATAGATACTGAGCCCCACTCAGTGAGACACTGACTGTCTGCTTTGCTTGCACCAGGCCTCACCCCTTGTTATTTGAGGGGACTACCCTTCTCAGTGAGGCTTGCCTCAGGCTAAGCACAGTCAGCCCCTGCTCACATCATGTCTCCTGAGCAGGGATTCTGCATGACTGCAGTTCTGGTGGAGTTGATGTTAGGTCTCCTTGCACAATCAGAGCAGAGCTCACCTAGTTCAGACTGGCCACATTCAGGCCAGGGACCAAACACTGCCCATAGCAGGCAAGGAGAGCCCCTGCAGACCACTGGTCTGAAGGATATAACAGGACACATCACTGACTTTTCTAATGGACAGAGGAAAGTAGAGACTTAGAGAAATGCCAAGATGAAAGAATTTGTCCCAAGGAAAACCAGCAGATAAGACCAAGGTCAGGGATAAAATGGAAACATAGTAAGGAACTTGATGGAGAATTTAAGGTCACAATAATAAGGATACTCAAGGAGTGAGAAAACAATAGTGAGAACTTTACCACAGAGATAGGAGTTAAAAAATAATTAGGTGCTTGGTGCCTCACTTGGGGAAGTACTGACTCTTGATTTCTGCTCAGATATGGATCTCAGGGTCCTGGGATAGAGGCTCAAGTCACACTGTGTATTCATTGTGATGCCTGCATGTGATTCCCTCTCTCTGTAGCTCCCACCTGAAATCTTGTGATTTCCCCCCCTCAAATATTGTTGCCTCTTATAATTTTATTCCTACACTCAATTATACTTTGTTGGCTTTCACTTCTTCACTTGTCATTTTAGTCAGTCGTTTTTCTGTTATTCTTTCTTTAGTTCATGGGCTGTCAGTGCTGTTTATCTTTACTGCCAAACAACTCTTCCTGTGCTTGACATGTTCCTTTTTTACTGTACACTTGTTTGATTCAGTTCAGTTTTCTGTTTCCATATTCTCCATTCTTCTGCTAAGTTTGGAGCTCATATGATCCTTTTTGTGATTGTTAGAGATACAGGAAAGGGATTTCTGCTATACTGTGACCACATCACAGAATTCTCTGTTAGGATATATGGTCAGTATGTTCAGTACCGTTGTACATTTTCAGGGGGAGGTGAGGTCCTGATGACTCCTGGTCAGCCATCTTTCTGACATTGTCTGAGTGACTTGATGCTTCTGTATTAGAATTCTTCAGTATATTCTTCTGAATGTAGTAAGTGCAATGGTTTTACATTTATTTGGTATCTTTCAGCTCTATCTTCACATGAGACCCAGAGTTTCCTGCTACAGTGGAGCATAGAAGGTTCTTTCCAGAAAGGGTCAACGCACAGATGCAAAGATAGTGCTGTTGAGATTTTATACTTGTGCACAGACTGGGACAATGATGGGGAGAGTGAAGGGCCACAAAGAAATCCTGGACGATACACCCAAACCAAGGCAATTGGCCTTAATGAGAATGTCACTGTCCCAAATGGTGAAGTATATAAACCAGTGCAGAAAGCCTCCCTTTTTAAGTCAACTATTTCTACAGAGCAGTGTGTTTCTGTCAGCACAACCTCCAATCAGATAGTCAACCATAGCGATTTGTCAACAGACCACTTGGAACATCTGGAAAGTAACCTAGTCCATGCTGAGAGTAATGATTTGAGCCATTTGGAAAATAGGATTGGTCTGACTTTAAATCAGAGAGTCAGAATTGCTCAGTGCACTGAATCTCAGAAAACATTGAACCAGGGTTCCAGTGTTCACAGATGTGTCAGGGCTAGGTTTGCAGAGAACCATTATGAATGTGATAAATGTGGGGAAGGCTTTCATCCAAGCTCTAACCTCAGTATACATAATGGTCACCATTTGGGAGACAGTCCTCATAAATATAATGAATGTTGGAAAGCTTGTAACCAGTCCTCCAGTGTTGCTGATCATCAGAGAATTCATGAGGGAAAAAGCCCATTCACATCTAATAAACCAGGGACCATGTTTAGTCAGTCATCAAGCCTAAACATCAATGAGATAATCCCTCAGGGAGAGGAAACTTACATTTTTAAGGAATGCGGTAAATCCTTTGATTGCCACTCAACACTATCTCAACATCAGCCAATACATACTGGAGAAAAAATACACAAATGTGAAGAAGGTGGTCAAACCTTTAAGGACTGTTCATCAAAAAATGGACATTCGCAGATCTATTCTGGAGAGAAACCCTGCAAATGTCAAGAATGTGGCAAGGCTTTTAACAATCACTCAAGTCTCCATAGACCTCATCAAATTCATATTGCAGGGGAAAATTACAAGTGTAATGAATGTGCCAAAGCCTTTACATCATGCTCAAAACTTATTCAACATCAGAGAATTCATAGTGGAGATAAACCTTACCAGTGTCAACAATGTGGCAAGAGCTTTGATCACAGCTCAACCCTTACTCGACATCACAGAATTCATACTGGAGAGAAACCTTACCAATGTCCAGAATGTGGCAAGAGTTTTAACCAGAGGTCATCCCTTATTAAACATCACAGAATTCATACTGGAGAGAAACCTTACCAATGTCAAGAATGTGGCAAGAGCTTTAACCAGAAGTCATCCCTTATTCAACATCACAGAATTCATACTGGAGAGAAACCTTACCAATGTCAAAAATGTGGCAAGGCCTTTAACTGCCTTTCACACCTTTCTGAACATCATAGAATTCATACTGGAAAGAAACCTTACCAGTGTCAAGAATGTGGTAAGGCCTATGCTGTCCATTCACAACTTACTAAGCATCACAGAATTCATACTGGAGAAAAACCTTACCAATGTCAAGAATGTGGCAAGGCCTTTAGTGACAGGTCAATCCTTACTGAACATCACAGAATTCATAGTGGAGAAAAACCGTACCAATGTCAAGAATGTGGCAAGGCCTTTACCTGGAGGTCAAATCTTTCTCGGCATCAGAAAACTCACAGTGAAGAGAAACCTTACCAATGTAAAGAATGTGGCAAGGCCTTCAAGTGGAGGTCACATCTTTGTGAACATCACAATATTCATAATGCAGAGAAACCTTACCAATGTCAAGAATGTGGCAAGGCCTTTAACTGGAGGTCAGGTCTTGCTAAGCATAAGAGAATTCATTGTGGAAAAAAATCGTACCAATGTGAAGAATGTGGTAAGCCCTTTAAGGACAGCTCAACTCTAATTGAACATTGCAGAACTCATACTGGAGCGAAACCTTACCAATGTAAAATATGTGGCAAGGCCTTTAACTGCCTTTCACGCCTTTCTCAACATCATAGAATTCATACTGGGGAGAAACCTTACCAATATCAAGAATGTGGCAAGACCTTTCGTTACAGGTCAGCCCGTACTCAACATCACAGAACTCACACTAGAGAGAAACCTTACCAATGTCAAGAATGTGGTAAGGCCTTTATCCACAAATCAAACCTTATACAACATCACAGAATTCATACTGGAGAGAAACCTTACCACTGTCAGGAATGTGGCAAGTCCTTTAGCTGGAGGTCAGGTCTTACTCACCATTACAGAATTCATTTTGGAGAATAATCATACCTATGTGAAGAATGTGGCAAGTCCTTTAGGGACAGCTCAACTCTTACTGAAAATTACAGAACTCATACTGGAAAGGAACCTTACCAATGTCAAAAATGTGGCAAGGCCTTTATCTGCCTTCCACACCTTACTCAACATCATAGATTTCATACTGGAGAGAAACCTTACCAATGTCAGGAATGTGGCAAGGCCTTTAAGGTGAACTCATACCTTAGTTGACATAGCAGAACTCATACTAGAACGTAACCCTATAAATAATCCAAAAATGTGTCAAGGCCTCTAACTGGTGCCTAAGGCTTAGTCAGCATCAGAGAATTTGTAATAGAAAGACATCTTACCAATATCAAGACTGTGGCAAGGCCTGTAGACACAGCTCAGGCCTTACTCCACATCACAGAATTCATACTGGAGAGAAACCTGGCAAATGTCATGAATGTGACAAGGCCTTTAACTGGAGGTTAAGTGTTACTGAACATCAGAGAATTCATCGTGGAGAGAAACCTTAGCAACGTCAAGAATGTTGTTAGGTGGGGCTCCTGCTGGGTCAGTTTGTTGAGTGATGTCCTTTGGCACAGGTCATGATCTTGGACTTCCTGGATCAAGTCCCATATCCGGCTCCCAGCTCCTTGGAGAGTCTGCTTCTCCCTCTGAACTTCTCCTCCACTCCTCACTCTGATGCTCTCTCTCACTCATTCTCTCTCAAATAAATAAATAAAACCTTAAAAAAAAAAAAAAACAAAAAGAATGTTGTTAGGCCTTTACATGCACTCAGTCCTCACAAAACATCATAATATTCATACTAGATAGAAGGCTTAACAGCGTATAGAATGTAAGAAAAGGGCACCTGGGCGGCTCAGGCAGTTATGGGGCTGCCTTCAGCTCAGGTCATGATCCCAAGGTCCCTGGATTCAGCTCTGAATCAGGCTCCCTGCTCAGCGGCCAGCGTGTTTCTCCCTCTCCTCCTGCCTGACCCTCCTCTCTACTTGTGCTCTCTCTCCATCTCTCTGTCAAATAAATAAATAAAATCTTGAAGAATGAAAGAAAAAGAGAATGTGAGCAAAATTGGTTATAGAGTGCTCACTGATTTATGCCTACAAGAGAATTCATATTAGACAGTAACCTCACAAATATAACCAGTGCGGCAAGGCCTTTCTCTAGCATGCATGTCTTCTAAACTGAGAATTCATACTAGAAAGACACCAGATGAATAATGTGGCCAAACCTCCAGCAGGCACACAACCCTTACTTCACATCACAGAATTCACCCTGCAGAGAAAATTACGGATGTAATGAATGTGAGAGAGTGACTAAGGACTGCTCCTTCCTCACTCCATATGAGAGATTTGAAATAGGAAAATAAGTCTACAAATGCTAACAATGTGTCTGACCTCTCAGTGGGACTCCCAACTTCCTTAAATTAACATCATTGTTTTCATATAGGAATGAAAGTGTGAAATGTAAAGAATGTGGCCAACTGGAATTCAGTGCTTACTCAGTATGTCAAAATGCTCACTAGATTCAAACCCTTTTAACTTCGTGAATGTGGAGAGGCCTTCATTTTAGTATACACTGGAACACACACCAGAGAGTGCATTAAGGAAAGTCCATTGAAATTTAGCAATATTTTGAAAACTATTGAATTGAATATCAGATGCCAATGAATGTTACAGAAATCAAGCCAATGGAATACATTATTCACCCTACTCGGACATTACCCTGCATGAAAATAGTGATTATAAGGAGAAATCAGACTTGAACACTTAGCAAATGTATATGGTAGTCTGTTGAACAGATTTAGGGGATGGACTTTTTCATATATATAAGGATTTCAGTATTTTTAAATTTATACATTAATCCTATATGTGATTTGTGACAGACAATATTAATGTATTTACCCTGAAATCACTCTGGAAAATTGTTCTTGTGGGTGTGTAAGAACACGGGGATGATTGTTGCTACATCAAAGATATTAGAGGTCCTGCTCCACTAAGTGGGACTCATCGTACCTAATTTTTCATGGTAGAGGACCGTATGATATACAACATATGAAATACATCTCAGTGGAGATGGTGCTTACGGTTATAACACTGATTTAAGATTACATGGGATGGGTGTAAAGATCACACATTTCTGCATTTATTGACACTAAAGAACTTCCTCAATATTAGAAATAGGAGGTTTTCCTAATTGTTCTTTAAGGAAAAAAAGGTAGTTGTGCAGTAAACTACAAATGTATCTTCCTAAGTGCAAATGTTAGAGAGTATGACTTGATGTGGTTAAATGAGGAAATCCTGACAGATGACTGCACGAGGGTAGCTAACTCTTACCTACAATGCCATAGCAGTGCACATACACATTTATGAGCAATGTACCTCAGTTGAGAAATTTTTGGCAATACGTACTCCCACATCCTTCTGACAACCCTTGAATGCTTTTGCACGTGTGTTTTCTGTGTATTTTCATTAATAAAACAGTGGTGTTTCTCCCTAAAAGAATTTATTTATTTTGTTGACAGAAAGTGATCACAAATAGGCAGAGCCATAGGGAAGAGGAAGCAGGCTCCCGGTGGAGCAGAGAGCTCAATGTGGCGCTGGATCCCAAGACCCTGGGATCATGACCACAGCTGAAGGCAGAGGCTTTAACCCACTTAGCCACCCACATGCTTCAATAAAACACTGTTTTTTAAGATATGGTTATGAGTATGTCATGAATGATGTGCTGTTCTACATCTTGTGTTCATCTATTTCATTGCTGGTTGTACAGAGCTGATCGAATCCATCACCTGTTTGGTACTGGAGTAAAACAATATACCTAGGACACCATTTTCCCAGTGCTCTGAAGGTTTAAGGGGTATGTGATTATTTTTCCTCAGTCTATGCTATGATTTTCTCCTCTTTGTGAATAGGATGATATTACTGTGTATTATGTGTATTACCAAGCTTTGTGACATAGAGGTATTGTTGGTGTTTTAGCTCATGTACTCCATGATACTGCTACTTGGTGTTAGTGTTGTCAGGGCCTTGTACTGACAGGAGCCCTTTTCACTAGTGCATTCCCCAGTCAGCATGTTATAGGGTGACTAGTTAGTGGAACATCTCATACGACATCTGTACTCTCTCTTAGTGAGCCACCAGCACTCCTTTCTTCCAATTCCTTCCTTCCCATGTCCCATAGAGAAGACTCCTCCTCCCCCAGAGCTCCCCTAAATCTGTTTTAGTCAGAATGGCATATTCTGCACATAGACTTGGGACTCCATAGTACTGTCTGATGGCCCCAAATGAAAATATGTACCCCACGTCCTTCTTTGAGGGTGGTTTTCATGTGTCTGTGAGGTACACATGCACATATGACCACACTATGTATGTCATAGATACTCCATAAGAAAGAGAAATCTGTCCCAATCAGAGTGATGTGGTAGCCCAGGAAGGGATAAAAAATATTTAAGAGAAGGAATTAGCATGTAGAGGAGGACAACTGTGCTGTTTTCCAAGTGACTTCCTAGATGTAAAAAAATTACTACTACTTGTTTTATGACCTACCTATCTACAGATCTCCAGTTGTATTCGCCCTCATTTTTCTTTCTAGCTACATAGGAACCACAGCCGTTCTCTTTTGCCTGTGTTGTGGAGAGCGTGTCTTCAGCAGATGCTTAATTGAGATTAGACAGATGGAAAGCCAATGGGTATTAAGACATTTAGCATGGGGATGTTGGAATTTAAGTAAAATTTGAGGAAGGCACCATCCTTTGAGAGAAGGACAAGACCTATTAAAATGAAATGTGAGGAACTCTTTCCCATGTGGGGAGGGACCTGGAAGTGGCTCCCTTTAGTCACTGCAAAGGTACAGGCAGCTCCTGTTGGTGTTAATTGATGAATACATGTCATGGGGAGAAGAGATGGTTAATGTGGGTTTCTCAGGAATAGGGAAGTTCTGCCTTATCCTGATGATTTGGTCGACCTCTTGCGTCTTCCTGAGGACTAATGCTGTTGGCTGTCAGTGATGACTGTACTTCCCTGCCTAGATCCACGACAAGGGATGGAGGAGGGTGTTAGATGATGCAGTCATGTGGGCAGCTTTAAGATGTCACATGGTAGAATAGATGTTTGAGATGAAGAAGCCTTATGGACAGTGGGATAGGCTGGAACGGCTGGGCATGTGCTATGATTGCTCCCTCATTTCTAGGTAGGTAACCCCATTTCCCAGGTAGTTAACCCCAGTCAAGGTGAGATCCAGTATGGTTGGGAGATCCTTGAGGGGAGCTACTTCACTGTTGTGCTGAACCTTCCTCCCTTCTTCAGTGCCATCATGAATGTAGTACTAAGGGTGTCTGGGTGGCTCAGTCATTAAGTGTCTGTCTTAGGCTCAGGTCATGAACCATGCATTGGGCTCCCTGCTCAATGGTGAGTTGGTTTTTCTCTCTCTGCCCATCACCACCCAGCATCACAAGTGCCTCTCTCATTCTCTCAAATAAAATATATTTCTTAGAGATTTTATTTATTTATTTGATAGAGAGATTGAGTTCACTAGTAGGCAGATTGAGCAGAGAGTTCACTAGTAGCCCTGTTGAGCAGAGAGCCTGATGTGGGGCTTGATCCCAGGACCCTGAGATCATGAGCCAAAGGCACAAACTCAACCCTCTGAGTCTCCCAGGCACCCCAGAAGTTGATATCAGATAGAGTTGCCTAGGGGCACCCGGGTGACTCAGTGGGTTAAAGCCTCTGTCTTCGACTCAGGTCATGATCCCAGGATCCTGAGATCAAGCCCATCATGGGGCTCTCTGCTCAGCAGGGAGCCTGCTCCCCACCCCCGCCTCTGTCTCTTTTGCCTCCTGCTCTGCATACTAGTGATATCTGTCTCTCTGTCATATAATTAAACAAAATCTTTTTTTTTAAGACTTTATTTATTTATTTGACAGAGAGAGATCACAAGTAGATGGAGAGGCAGGCAGAGAGAGAGAGAGAGGGAAGCAGGCTCCCCGCTGAGCAGAGAGCCCGAAGCTGGACTCGATCCGAGGACCCCAAGATCATGACCTGAGCCGAAGGCAGCGGCTTAACCCACTGAGCCACCCTGGTGCCCCTAAACAAAATCTTAAAAGAAAAAGTTAAAAAAAAAAAAAAGACTTGCCTACCTTGAACAGACACATGAAAAAATGTTCATCATCATTAACCGTCATGGAGATTCAAATCAAAACCACATTGGGATACCACCTTACACCAGTTAGAATGGCCAAAATTAACAAGACAGAAAACATCAAGTGTTTCAGAGGTTGTGGAGAAAGGGGAACCCTTTTACACTATTGGTGGGAATGCAAGTTGGTGCAACCACGTTGGAAAACAGTGTGGAGATTCCTTGAGAAATTAAAAATAGAACTTTCCTATGACCCTGCAATTGCACTCCTGGGTATTTACCCCAAAGATACAGACATAGGGAAAAGAAAGGCCATCTTTACCCCAATGTGTATAGCAGCCATGGCTACAGTCACCAACGTGTGCAAAGAGCCAAGATGACCTTCAACACATTATTGGACATATATAGTGGTGTATACATGGTCCATATATACAATGGTGTATTATGCCTCCTTCAGAAAGGACTAATACCCAACTTTTGTATCAACATGGTCAGGACTGGAGGAGATTATGCTGAGTGAAATAAGTCAAGCAGAGAAAGTCAGTTATATGATTTCACTTATTTGTGGAGCATAAGGAATAACATGGAGGACATTGCATGATGCAGAGGAGAAGTTAGTCGGGGGGGCATTAGAAGGGGAGATGAAGCATGAGAGACTGGTTTCTGAGAAACAAACTGAGGGTTTTGGAGGGGGTGGTGGGAAGTTGGGTGAGCCTGGGGTGGGTATTAAGGAAGGCACGGATTGCATGTAGCACTGGGTGTGGTGCATAAACAATGAATCTTCGAAAAGTGAAAAAATAAATTACAAAAAAAAAAAAGTGGTCCACTTGGAGGGACAAACATTGTTTCATAAATATTTAGTCTTAACTTTCTCCTCTGAATACAATCCCCTCCTTGGAAATTCTAAATCCCACCTCCTCCTCCTTAAGTCACCGTGACACAGAAGCCTCACCTTCTCTTTGAGCCTCATGTCTTTCTGATGCCCTTTTTTTTTTTTTAAGATTTTATTTATTTATTTGACAGAGAGAAATCACAAGTAGATCGAGAGGCAGGCAGAGAGAGAGAGGGAAGCAGGCCCCCTGCTGAGCAGAGAGCCCGATGTGGGACTCGATCCCAGGACCCTGAGATCATGACCTGAGCCAAAGGCAGCAGCTTAACTCACTGAGCCACCCAGGCGCCCTCTGATGCCCATTCTTAAGAACTTATTTTTTCTTGTGAAAATGTTTGACATCATTGAGAACAGCACAGGAAAAACAAACTTTCCTCTCCTCACATTCATTCTGTTGTGTGAACTGACCTCCATGCTTCAGACCCGGAACAGAACGTGCAGACAGAGCTGGGGGTCAAGGGCAGCCAGAGCTTCATTGCTTTGCCAGCCAAGGAGGCCTCAGCAGGTCGGGGCGTGAAACCCGCAGCCCACCCAGAGGAAGTGGCTGGGGTTTGTAGGAAAATACTGGATTATGTCTGAATTCCAGAGGAATTGTATCTGTGCTGCCAGTGCTGTTAATCATGTTGTTGGGGTGGAACCGGGTTCCTGAAACAAAGGGCTGAGAAGTGAGGAGAAGAGGTTTGTGGGGAAGAGAAAGGTTACTTATTTGGAAATGGAGTCTCACTGAAGCATTAATTGCTTTTTTCTTTGTTCAACCTACTGCTTTCCAAATGGTTTTTATTACAGTCAGCAAGACAAAGGTTGTAAGAAGACTGCATACTTTACAGTGAGAAAACACTCACTGTTTTCTGGAATGGCTAAAATAAAGAAAAAGGATAACATCCAATTTTTCTGAGAATGCTGAGAATTAGAATTCTCATGTATCACTGATGGTAGGGTAAAAAAAAAACAAAAACGCAGTATGGAAAACTAGGTGGCAGGTCCTTATGAACAGAAACACTTAGTGAAGGGGACTATTTGTCACTCAAAAATACATATTTTTGGCCTGAGCATTATTTTTGCCTGGTTATTTTGAATCAAAGGCAGATAAAGGAAAAACTCTGAAATCCTGTGTTACTTTGAAAGAGACATTTGCATTTATACAGGAACGTTCAGTCTGTCAGTGGTCCCCCTCTGTGTACCAGAAAGAGGGAGAAGGTGTCAGTCTCCAGAAACTCTGATGGTGGGAAGGCAGAGCTAAACTCTGCTCCCAGCCTCAGCCTTGGTTCCCCTGCTTGGCCTAACCCTAACCTCCCCAGTTCCTTCCCAGCAGGGTCACCTGTGGAGTTTCAGGAATCTTCTCTGCGGGCCTCCCCTTCAGATTCTGTCAGTTGGTTTGGGCGAAAACAACACTGTTGTGTTAATTAAGGGCGCCTGGAGATTCTCAGGGAGGCCAGGGGGGAGCCTGAGGGCTTTTGTTGGTTTTCTGAGAGGATTTGCTGCTTTGGTCCTGGAGAGGTGTCGGGGTCTCTGCCCTGTGAGTCTGGGAGGGTCAGGTCCCTGCAGCCCGCGGTTCCGATGCTAACACTGAGGTTGTGAGTGGCGGTGGCAGGGGACCACTCCCTCCCCACAAAGCAGGAGAGGAAAATGCAGGGATGGGTGTCCTCAGGGGAGCTCACAGTTTCTGAGCTGCTCTGGACACAAAGGACTGGGAAGTTAGGCCTTTTCTGCATCTCTGAGTCCTGCCCGCGGGTGAGTGGTGAGGAGAAGGAGCTCTGTTGCTGGATTTCAGGGCATTTTCTCCTGATGCAGCTGTGATTTCCCCCCAGATCCCTCATGAGGACGAAATTAGAGGTGGAGGCGAAGGCAAAAATGGCCGGTTCTCAGGTGAGCCTGGTGTCCCCACGGAGCCGTGTCCTCTGTTTCTCCACAGACCCTCGTGTTTTGAAGGTACAGATACGGATGCCTCGACTCTGGGTGCTTCTGGCTTCTGCCTTCACCTGTTTTTAAGATCTGGTCAGAAGTGATACTCATGGTTAGGTCTTAAGAATGCTTCACTATGGGGCACCTGGGTGGCTCAGTGGGTTAAGTCTCTGCCTTCGGCTCAGGTCATGATCTCAGGGTCCTGGGATGGAGCCCTGCATATCGAGCTCTCTGCTCAGCAGGGGGCCTACTTCCTCCTCTCTCTCTGTCTGCCTCTCTGCCTGCTCTCTGTCAAATGAATAATGAATAAAATCTTAAAAAAAAAATTAAATTAAATTTAAAAAAAATGCTCCTCTATGTCCCAGAGCCTTCTGTCCTGCGTCCCCAAGCTGGCTTCGATAGGGCATCAGCCATTGTCACTTTGACTTAAAGTCCCACGAGGAGTGACAATATTCCGTTGGTGGCAGGTCTGGAGGGGAAGGTGTCGAGTCTGAGATTCCTGTGGCTGATGAGGTCTGGTCCTGGGATGTCAGGGAGGGAAATTATTTCTCATTTGGGTTCCTCTGGATTCTCTTATCAGCTGTGTGCAGCGGCGGAGTAAGGAAATGCAGATATAAACTCGATGAATATGAGTCCAGAAAAACTTGGAAACTTCTCACTCTAAGAAAGGGTGTGAGTGTCTTCATCTTTAGCACGGGAAAGAGATATTCTACTTAATGTCCATGAGAGGAGGGTTCCTGGGGGCTCAATCAACTAAGGTTGGACTGTTGATTGCAGCTTAGGTTGGAATCCCAGGGTTCTGGACTGGCATCCCCCCTTCTGGCTCTGTGCCCAGAGGGGAGTCCGCTTAAAGATTCTCTCCTTCTGGGACGCCTGGGTGGCTCAGTTGGTTAAGCAGCTGCCTTCGGCTCAGGTCATGATCCCAGCGTCCTGGGGTCGAGTCCCACATCGGGCTCCTTGCTCAGCAGGGAGCCTGCTTCTCCCTCTGCCTCTGCCTGCCATTCTGTTTGCCTGTGTTCGCTCTCTCCCCCTCTCTCTCTCTGATAAATAAATAAAATCTTTAAAAAAAAAAAAAAGAAATAAGCAATCTTAAAAAAAAAAAAATTAAAAAAAAAAAAAAAAAGATTCTCTCCTTCTCCTGCCCTTCCCCATCTCCTCTAAAATAAAAATCAATCTTGGGAATCAAGGGTGGTTCAGTTGGTTAAGAGTCTGCTTTCTGCCTTCAGCTCAGGTCGTGATCTTGGGGACCTGAGATCCAGCCCCACATGAGGCTCCCAGGTGGGCAGGGATCCCGCTTCTCTCTCTCTTCCTCTGATGTTCTGCCTGTTTGTGGTCTCTCACTCTCTCTGAAATAAACACAATAAATTTTTCAAAATTTTATTTATTGTGGCACTTGGGTGGCTCAGTGGCTTAAGCCTCTGCCTCCAGCTTAGGTCATGATCTCAGGGTCCTGGGGTCCAGCCTCACATCGGGCTCCCAGGTGGGCAGGGATCCTGCTTCTCCCTCTCCTTCTCCTGTTCTGCCTGCATGTGCTCTCTCACTTGCTCTCTTTGAAATAAATACAATCTTTGTAAAATATTTATTTGTAAGAAAAAGAGCGAGAGCACAAATATGGGGTGTTATGGGCAGAGGTAGAAGGCTCCCCGCTGAGTAAAGACACTCCTCCTTGGCCTCAATTTAGGAGGCAATCCAAGACCTTGTGTCTTGGCCTGAGCAGAAGGCTGATGTCCACTGACTGAGCCATCCAGTTGCCCCTATAAATAGAATCTTTTTTTTTAAGTAAAGATTTTATTTATTTATTTGACAGATGGAGATCACAAGTAGGCAGAGAAGCAAGCAGAGAGAGTGGAGGAATAAGGCTCCCTGATGAGCAGAGAGCCCCATGCAGGGTTCCATCCCAGGACTCTGGGATCACGACCTCAGCCAAAGACAGAGGCTTTAACCCCCTGAGCCACCCAGGCGCCCCTATAAATATAATCTTTAAAGAAAATGAAAATAAAAATAAATCTTAAAAATTCAAAGAAAAGAAAGGAGTAAACTAGTTATTTCTAGCACAGGGACGTTCTCAGTGTAATGTCTCTCTCAGTTGCTTGGGGCCCCAGACGAGTGTCAACGATTGGCTGGAAGTCTGTCCAGCAGCACTGCAGGAATTCCCCTGAGGCAGGACAAAGGTGGTGGAAGTTCCCTGAAGACGTAAGAGATCAGCAGGCAGGAGGGCACAGGAGAGCTTGTCTGCAAGGGGCAGTGTGTGGGGGTTGCTTTTCTGGAGAAGGAAGGTGAGGAGTTCCGGGGAACCTGTGGGACTTGCTCCTTTCTGCTCATTGTACCTGGTTGTCATAAGCCCATAAGACCCTTAGGGTCTTGCTAGTTTTGAGGTGGGTCCCCTACTGGGCCTGTCTGGACTCAGCCAAGGGGACACTGGGGCCCTTCCTCCACTCCTTTGCTCAAGCCTGCTTGCCTAAAAGCAGCCTCTACAGATTGTATAGTGATTCAGTTGTTTAGGTGTATCTGCTGTATTTCCAAAATCAGATTGATACTCTGAAATTGTTTTCAGTCCAGTGGAAACCCCAGCGGATGATGTGTCCCTTGATGTGCATTAGATACTGATAACATTTGTTTCCATTCAGCTGATGGGAACTTCTTTTATTGGTTTGGTGCTGTCTGCCGGATCCTCCCTAAATGTACCAATTTTACCCCCTGTCATTTGTAAGGAACATGGGATACTGAGGAATATGCAGGAACTATCACATTTCAGGTATAAACTTCTTTCTTCTGCATTTCTCTTGCTTGTAGGTTCATTTTTTTTCTTTCCTTCCTTCCTGTTTTCATTCCTTCCTTCTTTCAGCTGAGAGAGTGATTGAGAGTGATGAAAGGGAAAGAGGGAGAAGCAGATTCCCACTGAGTGGGGAGTTCAACTCAGGGCTCTATCCCAGGCGTTTGAGATCTTGACCTGAGCTGAAGCAGACCCTTAACCAACTAAACTATCTGGATTCCCCCTTGATTGTAGTTTCTGAGGAGAACAAAGTCAGAAGAGGTGTGGATAAAATTAATTGTCCTTCAACTTCCAGTCTGTTGATAAATACCTGAGAAAGGCAGAGTCGGACATTCCTCAGGGAACTCACAACTGCCTCAAGGTTAATGTTTTGTTGGATGCAAAAAGCAGCCTTAGCCTAACAATAGACCTCCAGGTTTCTGTAATTCCTCTTTAACATATGAAAATTGCTTCAGAAATGAATTCTACTCCCCAAATGTAGCTCAGGCATCATCCTTCAAGTTTGGGGCCCACTGATAGCTATCTGGAGGGTCTCCTGACTAAAGTGTTACTAAACAGTGAGTGGCCTCATCAAAACACCAGCTGGGAGGTCCTGAGGGTCCTGGAAACTTGCTTCCAAATTCCTTAGAGCCTCCTGCTATCCCTCACCTCCTCCCCATCTGACAGCATAGAACCAGTCACTGCTCACATTCCTCTCCTTGTGTTAGGACGACAGTGTTTGTACCACGGGTATCTCAACAATCTTTCTTCATCATTCACTCTAGAACCCCAATATTTCACATCAAAACATGTGTAGAGTTTCTTGACCTTTGGCTTCTCTCCCACATCCCAACACTTTGCACTGGACAAGGAGGGCTGTCACCTCTGTGTAGTGGATAGAGTTGACTTCTGGGAGTGAAAGGAGTGAAAGTTCTCGACCAGGCAGCGCCCTGCCACATAGGTTTTTTTTTTAAACTCCACACCCATCTCAGGGAGAAGGAAAGGTGGGATCTGGTTCTAGCTGGTGACATTAACTCCTACTTTCATTGTCGGAAACTTCGTGAACTGCGTCAGTGGCCACTTGGTGACTGTGGTATTTATTACAGGGACTGCTGACCTTCAGTGATGTGGCCATAGAATTCTCTGAGGAAGAGTGGAGATGCCTGACCCACAGTCAGCGGCAACTGTACCTGGATGTGATGTTGGAGAACTATGGACATCTCCTCTTCTTGGGTGAGGAAGACTCCTTCCAGATTTCCCAAACCCCACTCAGGGTTTTGTTTTGTTTTGTTTTGTTTTGTTTTTTAAGATTTTATTTATTTACTTGACAGAGAGAGATCACAAGTAGGCAGAGAGGCAGGCAGAGAGAGAGAGCCCGGTGCAGGACTCGATCCCAGGACCCTGAGATCATGACCTGAGCCGAAGGCCCTGGCTTAACCCACTGAGCCACCCAGGCATCCCCCACTCAGGGTTTTATTCCTTCCTGTGAAGACTGTCTTTTCAGAGATTTTTCTTGGAATGACTAGAATTCAGATCCAGGCAGGCAGAAAGGGAAATAAGTAGGGCTTTGTAGATGGAGAGAAAAATCTTCATGATGTTTTTTCTCAGCCTTAGCTTCTCCTTCCTCAAGGAAGCATCATTGCCTGTGTAGATGAGTGGCAGTTCTCAACCTTTAGTGACATAGAATGGTGCTGCTCACCTCTTAAACTGAAATTTCGCCTTCTGATTATCATGTCTACTACTTGGAAGTATAGGTCAGGATGATGTGAACAGTGGAAATTCCTCTTGTGTATTCTTTTTTTTTTTTTTTTTTGAAGTCTTTATTTACTTATTTGACAGAGAAGGATGACAGGTAGGCAGAGAAGTGGGCAGAGAGAGAGAGGGAAGCAGGCTCCCTGCCAAGCAGAGAGCTTGATGTGGGACTTGATCCCAGGACCCTGAGATCATGACCTAAGCCGGAGGAGGAGGCTTATCATCTTGAGCCACCCAGGTGCCTCGCCTCCTGTGTTTTTTAAAGGGACTGTTGGGGAACAGCTTTTGGGAAACCATTTTCTAGGATTGTACAGTATCATCTCTTCTCTCCTGAACACAAGACTGATGGAAAGTTAGAATTGTCAGCAAGAGTCATTTTCCTTTTTCCTCATAAACAGGTCTCCTTCTGTCAAAGCCAGACCTGATCATGTTTTTGGAGCAAGAGAAGCAGCTCTGGGATGTGAAGAGAAAGGAGACCAGAGGCTTCCATCCAGGTAGGTGGGAATGAATGAGGCAGATGACAGGGGAGGTCCAAGTCTGAAGGAGGAGGGTGGACCATAATCAGTGGTTCGAGTAGCTCTCCTTGAATGAATGTCAGTGGGAGACTTTCCTGGTTTAATGTCTCTCTCTTTCCAAGAGAAACTATCTGCTCTCCAACATTATCAAGTTCTTGTATTCTCTAGGGATTCTCCCTGTGATGGTCCTTCACATCCATAGGGAGAGTCAGGAGACTCTCTTTTGAGGGGGAGGGCCCCCCTAATCTGAGAGCTTTCTATTGTTGTGAGGGCCTTGGAGAAGTCATCCGATTTCTGAGGACCTGTACACCATGCTCTTTGTCAATTCTGGTTTTCATTATGGGACAAGTAGGTTAGGGTAGTTGTATGCACACTGGGGCTTGTTGGGGAAATTACTGGAACACTGGAGAACTATTTTTAATGTTTTCTGGCTTATGCTTTCTAATGTATGGAGGCTTTAATCTTAGTCTTACAAAATTCAGTTTCAGTAACTTCATAGGATAACACAACACTGCCCTAAAATGAGAAAATGTACTGCTTTATTTCCCTTCAGATGTTTTTTTTTTCTTTCTTTCTTTTTTTTCCCATATAGAAATTTCTGCTCTATGAGTTCCATTCCTCAGTGGTGAAATACTGTAATGTGTCTATTTGTTTATAAGAATTCTGACATACCGGATACCTGGGTGGCTCAGTGGGTTAAGCCGCTGCCTTCGGCTCAGGTCATGATCTCGGGATCCTGGGATCGAGTCCCGCGTCGGGCTCTCTGCTCAGCAGGGAGCCTGCTTCCCTCTCTCTCTCTCTCTGCCTGCCTCTCCATCTACTTGTGATTTCTCTCTGTCAAATAAATAAATAAAAAATCTTCAAAAAAAAAAAAAACAAAAAAGAATTCCGAAATATCAAATGCTACTGGGGAACTAGCACATTTAGAACTTTATCTTGTAGCCTTTAAGAAATTCTCATTTATTACCTTATTTTTTAATAATTGCATCATTGTATGATTCTTCTGTGAACTTCTTTTGACTTTGTCCTGTGTTTTCACTTTCTAATTAGTTTTATATGAGATTTACCTTTGATTTTTTTACATCAAATGTCCTGATATGACATGGGCATGTGCGTTATAAGAAGTGAATTAGACCATTAGTAATATTCCCATATAGTTTGTTTAAAAATTTTATTTGTTCGAGATAGAGAAAGAAAGAAAGGGAGAAAATGAGTACGGAGCAGTAGGGCAAAAGGAGAGGGAGATGCCCAGTCCCTGCTGAGCAGGGCGCCCAGTGTGGGGCTGGATCCCAGAACCCTGAGATCATGACCTGAACTGACAGAAGATGCTTATTTGAGTGAGCCCCCAGGTACTCTAAACCTCCATGTTTGAAACCCTTGTGTTCAGTAATGCAATGTTGCTTCATAGGAAATTAATCACGAGCTTTTTCTTCTACTTTCCTCAGAATGCATCAGAATTTAACCCCAAATATTAATTTCATATTATACAGTGTCTCTCAGCATATTTCAACATCTATGATGTTTATTTTTTCAGAAATGAAGATGTTTCCTCTGTCATAATGGAATGGACTATAGGGTTACATTCTGTAGAGGAGAATGAATATATTAATATCATAATACATATCTTTCAAGCTTTTTAAGTGTTCATAATATTCTCATTTACAGCTCTTTATGATTGATTTTAATGAGAATTCTTTATGATACTATAGTCCATGAGACATGCTTGTTTTTCATGGGTATGTGGACAGAGTTCAAAATTATGGTATATAGAAGCATCAGTGTTTTATTTATAATTTCATAGGTTGAGTTTTCTCTTACTCTGGTAATTTCCCAAGCATGTGCTTCCTTGTATGGCTCATTCCACGACAGTAGCTAGGTATGGGTTGGGTTTTATCTGTGCAGGTTGTTAGAGGAAGAGAATTTTCAGCTCAGTATATTTCAGCATATTTCAAAACTATGTGAGTATAACTCAAAAAATAATGAGCTTTATGTTTTTTGCTGGTAAATTCTGTGTGTTTTTATCTTGTGTGTGTATGTCGCACATACATACTGTGTCACCCCTACTTTTTGTCTCCTTGGTGAGTGGTCAGTGAATGTCGTTCCATGTCCAGGTGAGTTGTCATCCACATAGAATTAATTTCATCATGTATATGTGGGTGAATGTTTATTGTCTGCATGAGAGAAATACTTTTTTAATTCAGAGGAATTTTCAAACATTTTATACTTCTGTATCATATTTTGGTGTAAAATACAAAAGATAAACATTATCTAATTAATTGTAGGCTTAATACTCAATATGTTTTGGTACCTTTGTCATTGAGTTCTGTGTCTTCTTTGAGTATTTTCATTGTGGTTACCTTAGGGATTTGTTAAAAAAAACTTAGCTGTAAAATGAACCTTTAATTTTTATTTTTTAAAGATTTTATTTATTTATTTGACACAGAGAGAGATCACAACTAGGCAGAGAGAGAGGCAGGGAGAGAGGGGGAAGCAGGCTCCCCACTAAGGAGGGAGCCTGGGGTGGGTCTCAGTCCCAGTCCCTGAGATACTAAACTGAACCGAAGGCAGAGGCTCAGCTGACTGAGCCACCCAGGCCTCCTGAAACAATCGTTTTAAAACTCAGTGTCAATTATATAGAAAACTCTTCTTCCTGTCTCCACCCCTGCACCCCCTCCAGACTTTGTTACCGACATCACAAATTCTTTTATGTTGTGTACTTCATGACCTACATTTCTTATTTTTATTCTTTTTTTTTTTTTTTCCAAAACCAAGCTCTGTAGCAGAAATACATGTGACTGGTATCTCATTACAACAGGTTTGTGTAATTGTCTCCATATTTACGTTCAGCGGAGAGCTCTGTGTTCTCGTGTGGTTGCAGTTTCTGGGTAGAATCCTTTTATGTCATCTAGAAAGACTTCCTTTAATGGTTCTTGTAGGACAGATCTACTGGTAAGCTTAGAGCAGTTTTTACTTGGGAATGTCTTCATTTCTGCCTCTGTGGAAAAGAATTTTTCTAGGTAAAGTATTGTTGGCTGTTTTTCAGTCTTTGAGTACCTGAGTATGTTATGCTGGGCCCATTCCTGTTTGGGCTGCTGAGAATCGTACTAGTGATTTTCTAGGAGCTCTTGCACAAGATAAAGTGGATTTGCCATTGTGTTTCTTGTTAGATTTGTTTGTTTGTTTATTCATTTATTTATTTATTTGACAGAGATTACAGGTAGGCAAAGAGGCAGGTAGGGAGCAGAAGCAGGCTCCCTGCTGAGCAGAGGGCTGTATGGGGGCCCCATCCCAGGACCCTGAGATCATGACCTGAGCCAAAGGTGGGGGCTTAACCCACTGAGCCACCCAGGTGCCCCTGTCATTGTGTTTCAAAAGTCTCTCTCCATCTGTGGTGTTTGATGGGTTAATTACAACCTGTCATGAGTCGTCCCATTCTTTGTATGAGGTCTGCTGTATATACCATAGTTTTATAAGGAAGCAATTTGAAGAATTAAAATATGAAGGGAATCATAATGAAAAGACAGTTACTGTAGTGCACTGGATTTATCAAGCAAACTTCTCTGTGCATAAGTGGACCATTATTGATGAAAAGCACGTTATTCAGTGGTTAACTCTATTTGTTAGGAGACCTGAAAGGATTCAGGGTCAGATGGATCTCTAGAGAGGGACAGTTATTTTCAGTGTGATTCATTTTTCCTTTTGACTCTATTTTGTACATGTAGATGGGTGTCCAAAGACAGCCAGAGTAGCAGAAGTTTCATCAGATAAACTAGCCTTTTATCTTTTGCTTATACTGCTTTGATATCAGGGTACTGCTGATATCATAGAATGGTTTTGAGTATATTTCTCTATTTCAAAATTATAAGATTTTCTTTATTGCTACAATTTTGATAAGGATTGTCCTGAATGGTTTTTGTAAATGTTAGTTTCTTTTTCTTGCTGGACTATCTCTGGCTCACCATCTAACACCCAGGGGTTCTACCTAATGATCGCTAATTGAACAAAGTCACTACAAATATAAAGATAAGCCACAGCTACACAATTCTCAAGGACTGTCAAGCAAATTTTACACTAAGTTTCTCCTGTTGTTTTGTGAGCATAGAGAGCACAAGGAGAGTTTTAGGGTTTTGATCTGCACAGAATGCAATGTGTCATATTAAGGGAAAGATAGATTTTGAAGTTCCAGAACTAAGTAGGAAGAAGCACGTGTACATACATATGTGTGTGTATCTATATCTTCAGAAGGAAAAGGAATCTTGGTTCAAACCAGGTCATTTCCAAGTTTGAAAAATGATGATTTCCTACAAGCAAAGAGATTCTACATTCATAATAGAAATAGTTTTCTCTGTATTGTACTAAATTTATGCTTCTATATCTTATGCATCTTAGTTTGAAAATCTCTCCATATGAATCATCTCTTACATAACTGGGTTTTACTCCTGTAGGATCGACTGTTTTCTTTATTCCTGTGTTTTCCTGTTGCTTACCTACCTTGATAGAGATTTTAACAAGAGTTTCCATGGAATGACATGGTATTCAAAATTTAATTTAAATGTGAGGGCACCTGGGTGGCTCAGTGGGTTAAAGACTCTGCCTTCAGCTCAGGTGATGATCCCAGGGTCCTGGGATCAAGCCCCACATCGGGCTCTCTCCTCTGCCGGGAGCCTGCTTCTTCCTCTCGCTCTCTCTGCCTGCCTCTCTACCTACTTGTGGTCTCTGTCTGTCAAATAAATAAATAAATGTGAGTGTAATTCTCCAGGGGGCATTATAAATTCCTTTAGTTAAATTGAGACATCACTCCTTCCTTTGCGATTGGAGAAGTAAGAGTTCCTAGTTGTTATTATTTTCCCTTCTAGGAAGTGATGTCATCCATTTTGGTCACTTCAGTGTTTGCACTTATAAGGTAATAATGTGGAGCCTTCATGAATCATGGTATTTGTTTTTGTTTTTGTTTTTTTTAAACATTTATTTCAAGGAAACAGAGATGGGACAGGGCTGGGTGCTGAGTAGTTGTTCTAACTTAAACAGAACAGTGTTCTGTTAGGAGTGATGGAGCAGCCCAACAGAAGAGATTAAACAGATCTAGGCTGAAACATTGGCCTGAATTCTCCATCTGGGGAGAGGAACCCTGTCCAAGGCTACACTACTGACTCTGAATCGAGAAAGAAAAATTATACTTCCTTTCTTCCCAAATCCTGTCCAGTTCTTTTGTCTCATCTTTATTTTGGTGCTGGAGGCATCACAGCTGACTTTTCCTCCTGTGTTCTGGAAACCTCTTTGTCACTGCACTTCCCCTCCCACCTAAGCCAGGCAGGCCCTTGCCTAGCCTTAGGAGTAGCTCCGAGTTTTCTAGTGCCATTGTAAATGGTTGATAACAGGATCGCATGAGGCCTATGTGCATTTTAAATACAATGTTATCACCACTGCACTGGAAGAGAGGCAGAAATCCATCACTGGGCCACAGGATTAGTTAAGGCATTTGGCACTGGAAGTTGTGAGGACAGATAAAACATGATGTTGCGACAGTTTGAGAGGAAGGTAAGTGCTATGGAAATGAAATATGGCAAAGTCTTGAAATGTGAACAAAGATGTGGTAGAAAGGTCCCTTTGGTCACTGCAAGGCCTTAGGAAGCTACTCGTGATTAGCGAATGGGACAGATACGCGTTCCTGGGAAATGTGGCTGTCTGAGACAGCCGATGTTTTTCTTGTGATACGAAGTATTCCCTGCTGCTCCTGAGGACCAGTTCCTATTGGATGACAGAGATAATTGTACTCTCTGAGGCCCAGCTGCATGGAATGTATGGAGAGAGGGTATTGGTTGATTAAACATGGTGGGCATAGCTTAAATATGTCCAATGACA
This sequence comes from Mustela nigripes, assembly GCF_022355385.1. NCBI lineage: Eukaryota > Metazoa > Chordata > Mammalia > Carnivora > Mustelidae > Mustela > Mustela nigripes. Next base: position 1,256,240 of record NC_081573.1, read on the forward strand.
GTAGATGTCGAAGACAAAGAAGGCTGCCGGACACTACCGGTGAGAGCCAGCAATGTGGGTGTTGCGCTTCCACAAAGCGTTGGTATCCCAGGAATATAACCCAACATAGGTCTCATCCAGGATAGATGGGTGACCTTGCAAGTATGATGACCTGTGGTTGGCCAGGCACGCCCTCACTTCCACTCAGCCCTGGAATGAATCTATCCTGTTCTCTGATCTGTGTGCAAGGCACTGATTCATAGAGAAGTCAGTCACCAGTTTCCAGCAGTGATGATTTCTGCTTCAAACAGCCTTCCCAACATTTGGGGTAGCTGTCCCTATGTTGTTTCAGAGCTCACATTGTCCCTACACCCCTATTGACCTGAGTGAAAAGAGGATTTGTAGGAGTTGTAGAGACCGGTACCATTCAAGTTGGGTAGCATGGTACGCTCATATTGAACATGGGATCAGTTGAAGGATAATAGATTTTTCAGTATCTGTTCTGCTGTGGTCAGCAATACCATGAAAGCCTGTTGTGTACATGCAGAAAAGAAGGTGGCTATGTGCATATTTACAGATCTAGTGTGTTGGTACATGCTCAGGTCTTCTGAAATATCCCAGATAACCTCGAGCATAATCTGATTTTTACATGTATTATTTCTGGGATTGTTCACCCCTGGCCATAGTGCTTATACTTGAATTTTCTTGGCCCCAGGATAACTGCTCAGCACCAGAGAGCAATCCATGTTTCTTGCAGCAAAGGAGATGGTGTAAACCTGAAAAGACATAGGGATTTGACTTGAACTGTTTCTGTTCCCATTCAGGGAAACCATCCTCCCCAAGGCACCAGTCTCTCTATGCCATTGACCAGAACTGTCACAAGGGCCATTCTATGTTGAAGCATATAACTGTAGCAGAGGTGGATGTGGAAGATGTTTGTGAATGTCTTGTTTGAATTCTTTCACAGCGTCTGGCACAAAGGTGATGACACTTTGCCATGAAACTGACTACCTGGGGCGCCTGGGTGGCTCAGTGGGTTAAGCCGCTCCCTTCGGCTCGGGTCATGATCTCAGGGTCCTGGGATCGAGTCCGGCATCGGGCTCTCTGCTCAGCAGGGAGCCTGCTTCCTCCTCTCTCTCTCTGCCTGCCTCTCTGCCTACTTGTGATCTCTCTCTCTCAAATAAATAGATAAAATCTTAAAAAAAAAAAAAAAAAGAAAGAAACTGACTGGCTGTTTCAAGGAAGCCCTAAAATTGAGAGTGTCCTTAATCTTAGTGCATGCGGATCTTCTGCTGCATGCATTGTCATCCTGATAAAGATGGCTTAAGCCTGCAATTGTTTCCAATTATCCAATAAAAATAGTCAAATACAGATTTATTGTGAGAATGATATATTTAGCACTATATAATCCATAACATGTATTAATGTCTTTCATGTGTTTCTTAAATTAAAAAAGTGTTTACATAAGATCAGTTTAAAATAAAGAAAACATATATTCATTTATTTTACAGAAAGCTCAGGTGAGAGACAGGGGAGGGGCAGAGGGAGAGGGAGAGAGAATCTCCGAGTGACTCTCTGGTGAGCTTGCAGCCTGACACAGGGCTCAATCTCAGGACCCTGAGACTGCGATCATGACCTGATCTGAAATGAAGAGTTGGAAGTTTAACCCACTAAGTACCCAGGAACCCCACTTTTTTTTTTTTTAAAGCATCATTCATTTTAGAGCACACTAGTGAGTAGAATGAAGACACAAGAGAGAGAGAGAGAATCCTGAAGCAGACTCGCTGCTGAGTGGAGAGCTGATGACATTATCAAACCCAGGACCCTGACATGAACTTAGCTGTAATGAAGAGTGGCCACTTAACCAACTGAGCCACCCCAGAACCCTTGTTCCCATTCACCTAAATTTGGATTGCTTTCAATCAGGAACATGAACTAAAGTGTATCAGGGGTGATCTCAGCTCAGTGCTTGGTCAATGCTTACGGCTTGGTTTTCTCCCCAGAAGCCTGTAAGAGAAACTCTGAGGTTGTCTAGGGTTTCTGTTCAGGCTTCTAGTGGCACAGGAATGGAGTCTAGCATCAGCCATGGGAAGTGACTTAGAACGTGCATAGCTACCCAGACAGAGAACAGAGAATGTTCTAGTTCAGAGCATTGGATGTACACCCAAGTCAGTTACAGGTGCTGACAATTCTCCTTAGCCAGGTAGGTTCATCTACACAGAATAGGCAATCAGTGGACATTGTGTGTAATGGAGCCCCACCCACACTGAAAGCTATTGGGTGAAAGATTTCTACCATGACTTTGGATGAATGCTACTTTCTTAGGTTCACAGAGTGGCCAGGGACGTGTCTTTGGTGGTATGTTGTGTGTCTTGGGTTTCTTCCAGATCTTTGCAGTTGTTCCTGTGGCCAATGGTTGGAAGATTTTAAAGTCCGACCTTCCAGGTACATTGACTTTGGGATCTACCCTGCATGTGACTGTATAGTAGTGCCAGGTGAGCAGAAAAAGATCATGAAGGGAAATGTATCTGTACTGTGGTGGATATCTGAGCCAAATCACACATGTGCCTTATACAGTATTGTCACTATTACTTGAATTCATGTGGTGACCTAGTGATCTATGTGAGCATTTCCTTGATTGCCGTTTTAGTTATAATGGTCATTCCACTCATATTTGTGTATAAGAAAGCTTGGTAGTTTAGTGATAGCATCTTGATCTTGGGTCAAGGACAGGTGAGTTGATTGTACAGGAAAACAGATGGTCTATTTTCATGGCCAAGGATCGGGCATATATGCTAGATGTTCCTTGAAGATACTGAAGTTTCCTATGCTCGGAGTCTCCAGCACAAACCCACCGCATGTGCAGTGTGTCCCTGTATGAGTTGGGCGTGGGTGGCTGGCCAGTGGAATTAGTGTGATGAAGATGTTTATGATGTTTGCTGTGTCGTGAGCCATAAGACACTTGGAATTTGACCTGGGAACCTCTTGTCTTCTGCTCATATTGGAACACTGTTATAGACCAATGGGTTACAGTATAGAATGTGTGTCATCTTGGAATTCTTATATTTATTAAGATTATCTGTGGACTTTATTCAAAACAAAATAGACATTCATAGGTCTGTTTCTTGTTTGTTCATTTAAGTTGTTGTTTTGGTTGTACACATAAGTGAATACATATAGTATTTGTATGTCACTTAGTTCACATCGCATAACACCTTCTGGGTCAAACCACATTATCAGAAATGACAAGACAGAATGAAAAGAGCTGAAAGAGACACAAATACAATGAATAGCCTGAATGTTACCAGTGTGGAATGGAGAAGGATGAAGGGCAACATGAGGAAGTGGGAATGGGAAGTACAGGCTTCGTGGGGTGAAAAGAATGCAGGGACCTCCTCCAGTGGTTTTCCCATAGCATTTTATGGTGCCAGATATTAGCTACTATTGGTGAGTATAGCAGCACCTATAGAGTTGTTGAATCCGCATGTTGTACACCTAATGTAATGGGACATTGTAAAGTATATATTAATAGAAAGGAAATCCAGATAGATACCAAGAAGTATATACATATGTAGATTAGTGTCTTAAGAAGTTGCAGGTAAAGAAAACTAATGCTACTCTTCCAAAGAAGCTAATCCTAAGTATTCATAGTAGGATAAAGTCCTAGGAAAGCAAACTGATCTGTATCACCGTGGATATCAACGTTCCTTAATGTAGAAAGGAAGGGACAGGGAAAGAGAAGCATGTGCCCAGCAGAGCAAAGAAGGGAACTGCAAGACAAAGAGCCTGTGGTCCTCACAGGGAGCCCAAGAAGAGCAGCCCATGTCGTAAATGAAAGAACAGTCATTTCTCTGAGAGATTCTTAACTCCCATTTCCTTGAATTTGGTCCCTCTCATCTCACCACTGAGGGGCATCAGAAAGGCTTTTCTTTGAAAGTGGATTCTTTGGGGAAGACCAGAAATTGCAACCAGCTTGTATAACTGTTCATTTTAGGCAAAGTCAGTTTTCAGACCTAAGTCTAGGTTCAAAGAAGTGATCCTGTAGCCTGAAGACATGGGTACTAGTAAAAATGCAGGGGAAACTTGAAATTGATAAAGGCCATGGATGCAATGGGCTCCAAGCTACAAAATGCAGCGTTGCTGCCAGAAGCAGATTACACCTGCATTTCTTGTGAAGGAGGGAGCTGTTTCCATGAATATGGGAGCATGGAAAATTGAAAAAGGAAAAATAAGAGAAGGTCGAGAGAAGAGTGATTGGGTTAAGTTTGTTATGCAGGAGTAGGGTTGGCTTGAATGAAGAGGGAAGGGAAGCGAAGGACTCCATAGTCACCTGTATGCTCTGCCCCCTTTTTAGGAACCTTTGAAACTATAGTGACTCAGTCTGATTCTTTGGTTCATGGTTAGGAAACCAGTCTTAATAACTTGTCTAATTTTAGGAATTCACTGCTTTGTTTTGTTTTTGTTTGTTTTTTTCATAAATTTCCCTATTTGGGTGTGCTGGGTAGCTCAGTGGGTTAAAGCCTCTCCTTCAGTTCATGTCATGATTCCAGGGTCCTGGGATCGAGCCCGACATTGGGCTCTGTGCTCAGTGGGATTCCTGCTTTTCCCTTCTCTGCCTTCCTCTATGCCTACTTGTGATCTCTGTCTGAAGTAAATAAATTAAATTAAAACAAAACCAAATTTCCCTATTTTTTATTATGTAATGGTTTATGGAATTAAAGCATTGCCAGTTTTGTTTTATTGATTGAAAGGGGCATTACTTTCTGTGTTCCATTAACGTTAACCTTTTACTTAAGACTTTTTCTTTATTTCATTCCTCTACTAAATTTCATCCCGTCTCTTCCTTTTTTAGTTCCTTGGTGGAAATTAAGTTGTTTATTCCAAGAATTTTTTTAGCTCTGTATTGTATAACATGAACAACATGGGAAATGGAAAGTCTAGCAGCGAAAAACTGGCAGAAATAAACAATACAAACAATGACCAAAAGCAGTAAAAAAAATTAAAATGATTTTTAGGCATTTCTAGGCATTTCTGTAATCATGTCAGGTGTGAAGAAGGAGTTTTACTGTTTCTTTTTCAGTTTAGATTCCTTTACTCTATTTTTGGTTGCATAATTGTTCTGACTGGAGTGTCCAGTACTCTACTCAAAGGCAGTGGTGGGGTCACTTCATTACCTGCTGATGATAGAGGAGAAGATTGCAGACAGTCCCTACTGAATAGGTTTCATCCTTTCATACATCTGTGGCATTCATTAGGTTGGGGTTTCCTTCCTTATCTACTTTGAGTGCTTTTAACATGACATGTTGTGTAGTATGCCCATATTTGTATTCTGTCTCCCTTAATGTGATTGTGTCATTTTTCACCTTCATTCTGTTAATATGGAGTCTTGAATTTATGGTTTTATATATGTTGGAGAGCCCTTAATTCTAGGTCCATTTCCCACTGGATTATCTTGTAAAAAGGGAAAATGTGTGTTTTTCTTTTTTTTTTTTTTTTAATATTTTATTTATTTATTTGACAGAGATCGCAAGTAGGCAGAGAGGCAGGCAGAGAGAGAGAAGGAAGCAGGCTCCCCGCAGAGCAGAGAGCCCGATGTGGGGCTCGATCCCAGGATCCCGGGACCATGATCTGAGCCGAAAGCAGAGGCTTTAACCCACTGAGCCACCCAGGCGCCCCGGAAAATGTGTGTTTGATTCAGTTTACTCTCTTTTATTGGGGAATTTGAGTGAATATGCCTTACAGGTAGAATTTTGCAAACTTTGTGATTTCTAGTGTCTTCATCTGGCTTGCAGGAGCTGGGAATGCTGGTGCCACAGAGAGAGTTCTGCTAGTTTCTCTGATCTTCACACCTTGGAAATGTTTGAGGAGATTTGCAGTCCTTTCTCCTTCAGTGTCTGTTTGAATATCCAGTGAACTCATCTGGCACACATTTTTTGTTTGTTGAATTTTTTTCATCTATTCCTCTTTCATTCGGCTTCTTAGTTGTAGATCTGTTGAGATGTTTTCTATTTTCCTGTGTGATCCAGTCTAAATTTGTTACACCTTTTCTGAAATTTGTACTTGTCTTTTAGTATGAATTTGTGGGCACTGATTATCCACTGTTGCCTCTTACAATTATTTTATTCCTACAGTTATACTGTGTCTGCTTTCACTTCTTCACTTATCATTATAGTTAGTCTTTTTTCTGTTATTCTTCATTTAGTTAATCAGCTGCCAGTGTTGTTGATCTTTTCCACCAAACAACTCTTCCTGTGCTTGATCTGTTCCTATTTTTACTGTACTCCATTTGATTCAGTTCAGTTTTCTGTTTCCATATTCTCCATTTTTCTGCTAATTTTGAGGTCATATGATCCTTTTTCTGATTGTTAGAGATACATGAAAGTGATTTCTGCTACATCATGACCATATCACAGAATTATCTATTAGGATATATGGTCAATATGTTGTGTGCCATGTTATATATCTATGGAGAAATGAGGTCCTGATGACTCCTTGTCAGCCATCTTTCTGATGTTGTCTGTTTGACTTGATGATTCTGCATTAGAAGTCTTCAGTATATTCTTCTGATTATAGTAAGTGCAATGGTTTTACTTTTATATGGTATCTTTCAGCTGTATCTTCACATGACACCAAGAATTTCCTGTTGAAGTGGAGCATAGAAGGTTCTTTCCAGAATGGATCAATGCACAGTTACAAAGATAGTGCTGTTGAGATTTTACACTTACACACAGACTGGGACAATTATGGAGGGAGTGAAGGGCCTCAAGGAAATCCTGGACGATACACCCAAACCAAGGCAATTGCCCTTAATAAGAATGTCACTGCCCCAAGTGGTGAAGGATATAAACCGCTGCAGAAAACCTCCCATTTTTAAGTCAACTGTTTCTGCAGAACAGTGTGTTTCTGTCAGCAAAAGTTCCAATCAAATATTAAATCATAGCAAATTTTGGACATACCATTTGGCAGATCTGGAAAGTAACCTAGTCCATGCTGAAAGTAATGATTTGAGCCATTTAGAAAATAGGAATGACTTGACCTTAAGTCAGAGATTTAGAAATGAAGAACAAAGTGCTCAGTGGGATCCATTCGAGAGGCGCTTCAGTGATGAGTCAACCCTCCAGAATGAGCAGAGGCTTTTCACTGGAGACACAATTGCTCAGTGCACTGAATCTGAGAAAACATTGAACCAGGGCTCCAGGGTTCACAGATGTGTCAGGGCTAGATTTACAGAGAGCCATTATGAATGTGATAAATGTGGGGAAGGCTTTCATCCAAGCTCTAACCTCAGTATACATAATGGTCAGCATTTGGGAGACAGTCCTCATAAATACAGTGAATGTGGGAAAGCTTGTAACCAGTCCTCCATTGTTGGTGATCATCAGAGAATTCATGAGGGAAAAAAACCATTCACATTTAATAAACCAGGGACCATGTTTAGTCAGTCATCAAGCCTAAACATCAATGAGATAATCCCTTTGGGAAAGGAAACTTATATTTTTAAGGAATGTGGTAAATCCTTTGACTGCCATTCAATACTATCTCAACATCAGCAAATGCATACTGGAGTAAAAATACACAAATGTGAAGAAGGTGTTCACACATTTAATGACTATTCATCAAAAAATGGACATTCGCAGATCTATTCTGGAGAGAAACCCTACAAATGTCAAGAATATGGCAAGGCTTTTAACAATCACTCAGGTCTTAATAGACATCACAGAATTCATAATAGAGAGAAACCTTACCAATGTCAAGAATGTGGAAAAGCCTTTTTTTTTTTTTTTAAAGATTTATTTATTTATTTGACAGAGAGAGATCACAAGTAGGCAGAGAGAGAGGAAGGGAAGCAGGCTCCCTGCTGAGCAGAGAGCCCGATGTGGGACTCGATCCCAGGACCCTGAGATCCTGACCTGAGCTGAAGGCAGCGGCTTAACCCACTGAGCCACCCAGGTGCCCCCCTGGAAAAGCCTTTTGTGACAGGTCAACCCTTACTCAACATCACAGAACTCATACTGGAGAGAAACCGTACCAATGTCAGGAATGTGGCAAGGCCTTTAACCACACCTCAGTCCTTGCTAAACATTACAGACTTCATACTGGAGAGAAACCTTACCAATGTCAAGAATGTAGCAAGGCCTTTATACACAGCTCAAACCTTACTCGACATCACAAAATTCATACTGGAGAGAAACCTTACCAACATCAAAAATGTTGTTAGGCCTTTACAGGCACTTGGTCCTCACCATCATAATATTCATATGGGATAGATGGCTTATCAGTGTATAGAATGTAAGAGTGGGGCACCTGGGTGGCTCAGGTGGTTTTGCAGCTCAGGTCATGATCCAGGGTCCCAGGGTTCAGCTCTGCATCAGGCTCCCTGCTCAGCGGGCAGCCTGCTTCTCCCTCTCCCCCTGCCTGACCCTCCTCTCTACTTGTGCTCTCTCTTCATCTCTCTATCAAATAAAATAAAATCTTGAAGAATGAAAGGAAAAAACGTGAGCAAAATTGGTTAGAGAGTACTCACTGATTCATGCCTATGAGAGAATTCATATTAGACAATAACCTCCCAAATACAGCCAGTGTGGCAAGGCCTTTGTCCAATATGCACTCCTTCTAAACTGAGAATTCATACTAGAAAGACACCAGATGAATAATGCGGCCAAATCTCTAGCAGGCACACAACCCTTACTACACTTCATGGAATTCATACTGCAGAGAAAATTAGGGATGTAATGAATGTGAGAGAGTGCCTAAGGACTGCTCCCTCCTCACTCTGTATGAGAGATTTTAAATAGGAGAGTAAGTGTACAAATGCTGAGAATGTGTCTGACCTCTCAGTGGGACTCCCAACTTTCTTCACATCGTTGTTTTCATATAGGAATGAAAGTGTGAAATGTAAAGAATGTAGCCAACTGGAATTCAGTGCTTACTCAATATGTCAAATGCATAGTAGATTCAAACCCTTGGAACAATGTTAATATGGAGAGGCCTTCATTTTAGTATACATTGGAACACACTTCAGAGTGTGCATTAAGGAAAGTCCATTGGAATTTAGCAATGTTTTGAAAACTATTGAATTAAACATCAGATGCCAAAGAATGTTACAGAAATCAAGCCAATGGAATACATTATTCACCCTACTCAGACATTACCCTGCATGAAAATAGTGATTATAAGGAGAAATCAGACTGGAACACTTAGTAAATGTATATGGTAGTCTGTTGAAAAGATTTAGGGGATGGACTTTTTTTTTTAAAGATTTTATTTATTCGTCAGAGATCACAAGTAGGCAGAGAGGCAGGCAGAGAGCGAGAGAGGAGGAAGCAGGCTCTCCGCAGAGCAGACAGCCCGATGCGGGGCTCGATCCCAGGACCCTGGGATCATGACTGAGCCAAAGGAAGAGGCTTAACCCACTGAGCCACCCAGGTGCCCTGGGGATGGACTTTTTCATACATATAAGGATTTCAGTATTTTTTAATTTTTCAATTAACCCTATTTGAGATTTGTTACTAACAATATTAATGTGTTTCCTCTGAATTCACTCCGGAAGATTCCTCTGTTCTTCGTTGGTGTGTAATAACATCGGGCTGATTGTTGCTACGTCAAAGATATTAGATGTCCTGCTCCATTAAGTGGGACTCCTGTGAACCTAATTTTCCATGGAAGAGGACCGTATGATATACAACATATGAAGTACATCTCAATGGAGATGGTGCTTATGGTTATAACACTGATTTAAGATTCCATGGGATGGGTGTTAAGAGCACACACTTCTGCATGTATTGAAACTAAAGAACTTCCTCAGTGTTAGTAGGAGGTTTTCCTAATAGTTCTTTAAGGAAAAAGATAACCGTGCAGGAAACTATGAATGTATCTTCCTAAGTGCAATCGCTAGAGAGTATGACTTGATGTGATTAAATGAGGAAATCATGGCAGATGACTGCAGGAGAGTAGCTGACTCTTCCTACAATGCCATACCATTGTACATACACATTTCTGTGAAATGTACCTCAATCGTGAAATTTTGGGAAATAGGTACTCCCACATCCTTCTGACAACACTTGAATGCTTTTGCACATGTGTGTTCTGTATTTTGAATGGAGACAATAGAGTGGATTTGATATGCATTACTCAGTGTATGTATGATGCTAATATATTTTTATTAATAAAACAGTGGTGTTTTTTCTTTAAAAGATTTAATTTATTTTGTTGACAGAAAGGGATCACAGGTAGGCAGAGAGGCAGGCAGAGTGAGAAGAGGAAGCAGGCTCTCTGTGGAGCAGAGTGCTCAATGTGGGGTTGTATCCCAAGACCCTGCGATCATGAGCAGAGCCGAAGGCACAGGCTTTAACCCACTAAGGCACCCAGGTGCCCCAATAAAACACTGTTTTATAACGTACGGATATGGGTATGTCATGAATGATGTGTTATTCTACATCTAGTGTTCATCTGTTTCATTGTGGGTTGTAGAAGCTGATCGGATCCATCACCTGTTTGGTACTGGAGTAAAACAGTATACCTAGGACACCATTTTCCCAGTGCTCTGAAGGTTTAAGGGATATGTGATTATTTTCCCCCAGTCCATGCTATGATTTTATCCTCTTTGTGAATAGGATATTACTGTATGTGTATTACCAACCTTTGTGACATAGAGGTATTGTTGGTGTTTTAGCTCGTGTACTCCATGATACTGCTACTTGGCATTGGTTTGTGTAGCCAGTAGTGTTGTCGGGGCCTTGTACTGACAGGAGCCCTTCTCACTAGTGCATTCTCTAGTCAGCACACTGTAGGGTGACAAGTTAGTGGAACGTCTCATACAACATCTGTACTCTCTCATTGTCAGCCGCCATCACTCCTTTCTTCCAATGCCTGCCTTCCCATGTCCCATACAGAAGACTCCCCCTCCCCCAGAGCTTTTCTAAATCTGTTTTATTTGGAATGACATATTCTAGACATAGACTTGGGACTCTGTAGCAATGTACCATGGTCCCACATGAAAGTATGTGCCCCACATCCTGCATTGAGGGTTGTTTTCATGTGTCTGTGAGGTACACATGCACATATGACCATCCTATGTATGTCATAGATACCCCATAAGAAAGAGAAATATTTCCCAATTGGAGTGATGTGGTAGCCTAGGGAAGAAACAAAAAATATTTAAGATGAGGACTTAGCATGTAGGGTAGGACAACTGTGCTGAGTTTCCGAAGTGACTTCCTCGATGTAGAAAAATAACTTGTACTTGTTTTATGACCTACTTATCTCAAGATCTCCAGTTGTATTCACCCTCATTTTTTTCTTCCCTACGTAGGAACCACAGCTATTCTCTTTTGCCTGTGTTGTGAAGAGAGTGTCTTCAAAAGACCTTTAATTGAGATTAGACAGATGGAAAGCCAATGGGTATTAAGACATATAGCACGGGGATGTGGGAATTGAATCTAAGTAAAATATGAGGAAGTTACCATCCTTCAAGAGAAAGATAAGACCTATTAAAAGAAAATGTGAGGAACTCTTTCCCATGTGGGGAGGGACCTGGAGGTGTCTCCCTTTTGTCACTGCAAGACACAGGCAGCTCTTGTTGGTGTCAATTGGTGAATACATGTCAGGGGGAGAAGAGATGACTAATACGGGTTTCTCAGGAGTAGGGAAGGTCTGCTTTTTCCTGATATGAGATTGACCTGCTGTGTCTTCCTGAGGATTAATGCTGTTGGCTGTCAGTGATGATTGTACTTCCCTGCCTAGATCCATGACAAGGGATGGAGGAGGGTGTTGGATGATGCAGTCATGTGGGCAGCTTTAAGATGTCATGTGGTAGAATCGATGTTTGAGATGAAGAAGCCTTCTGGACAGTGGAATAGGCTGGATCAGCTGGGCATGTGCTGTGGTTGCTCCCTTGTTTCCCAGGTAGGTAACTCCAGTCAAGGTCAGATCCAGTGTGGTTGGGAGATCCTTCAGGGAAACTGCTTCACTGCTGTGCTGGACCTTCCTCCCTTTCATCAGTGCCATCATGAATGTCGTACGAGCGGTCTCTGGGTGGCTCAGTAATTAAGTGTCTGCCTTAGGCTCAGGTCATGAGCCCTGAATTGGGCTCCCTGCTCAGTGGTGAGTTGATTTCCCTCTCTCCTCTGCCCATCACCACCCAGTACCACAAGTGCCTCTCTCATTCTCTCAAATGAAATGTATTTCTTAGATGGGCTGCCTGGGTGGCTCAGTGGGTTAAAGCCTCTGCCTTTAGCTCAGGTCATGATCCCAGGGTCCTGGATCAAGCATGCATTGGGCTCTCTGCTCAGCAGGGAGCTTGCTTTCCCCTCTCTCTCTGCCTGCCTCTCTGCCTAGTTGTGATCTCTGTCTGTCAAACAAATAAAATCTTTTAATATATATATATATATATATATATTTCTTAGAGATTTTATTTTTTATATTTGACAGAAACTGAGAGATCACTAGTAGGCAGAGTGAGAAGGAAGAACAGGTTTCCTGTAGAGAAGAGAGCCTGACTTGGGGCTCGAACCCAGGACCCTAAGATCATGAACCAAAGGCAGAAGCCCAACCCTCTGAGCCTCCCAGCCATCCCAGCAGTTGATATCAGAAAGATTGCCGGAGGGGCACCTGGGTGGCTCAGTGGGTTGTAGTCTCTGCCTTCGGCTCAGGTCATGATTCCAGGGTCCTGAGATAAGCTCAGCATCAGGCACTCTGCTCAGCAGGGAGGCTGTTTCCCCCTCTCTCTCTGCCTGCTGTGCCTGCTGCTCTGCATACTTGTGATCTCTCTCTCTGTCAAATACATAAAATTTAAAAATAAAAATACAAAAAGACTTGCCTATCTGGAACAGACACATGAAAAAATGTTCATCATCATTAACCATCCTCGAGATTCAAATCAAGACCACATTGGGATACCACCTTACACCAGTTAGAATGGCCAAAATTAACAAGACAGGAAACACCAAGTGTTAGAGAGGATGTGGAGAAAGGGGAATCCTCTTACAGTATTGGTGGGAATGCAAGTTGGTGCAGCCATGTTGGAAAACAGTGAGATTCCTTGAGAAATTAAAAATAGAGCTTTCCTATGACTCTGCAATTGCACTCTTGGGTATTCACCCCAACGATACAGATGCAGTGAAAAGAATGGCCATCTTTACCCCAATGTTCATAGAAGTCATGGCTACAGTCACCAAAGTGCACAAATAGCCAAGATACCCTTCAACACATGAATGGATAAAAAAGATGTGGTGCATATATACAATGGAGTATTATGCCTCCGTTAGAAAGGATGGATAACGAACTTTTGTATCAACATGGTCAGGATGGAGGAGATTATGCTGAGTGAACAGAGTCAAGCAGAGAGAGTCAGTTATACGATTTCACTTATTTGTGGAGCATAAGGAATAACACGGAGGACATTGGGTGATGTAGAGGAGAAGTGAGTTTGGGGAAACTGAATGGGGAGATGAAGCATGAGAGAATGTGGTTTTTGATAAACTGAGGGTTTTGGAGGGGCGGGGGTCGGGGGTTGGGTGAGCCTGGTGGTGGGTATTAAGGAGGGCACGGATTGCATGGAGCACTGGGTGTGGTGCATAAACAATGAATCTTGGAACACTGAAAAAATAAATTACGAAAAGAAAAAAAATAGTTGACTACCTGGAGGGACAAACCATTCTTTGATAAATATTTCATCTTTTTTTTCTGCTGTGAATATAATCCCCTCTTTGGAAATTCTAAATCCTACCTCCTTAAGTCACCGTGACACAGAAGCCTCACCTCTTTGAGCCTCATGTCTTGTTCCCATACTTAATAACTTAATTGTTTTCTCTTGTGAAACTGCCTGACATCATTGAGAACACTGCAGGATAAGCAAATTTTCCTCTCCTCACATTCATCTGTTGTGTAGTATGGAAGGGTCAGGTCCCTGCAGCCCGCGGTTCTGATGCTGATGCTGAAGTTGTGAGTAGTGGTGGCAGGGGACCCCTCCCTCCCCACAAAGCAGGTGAGGAAAATGCAGGGATGGGTATCCTCCTGGGAGCTCACAGTTTCTGAGCTGCTCCAGACACAAAGGGCTGGGAAGTGGGGCCTTTTCTGCATCTCCAAGTCCTGCCCGTGGGCGAGCGGTGTGAGGACAAGGAGCTCTGTTGCTGGATTTTAGGACATTTTCTCCTGATGCAGCTCTGATCTCCCTCCAGATCCCTCATGAGGACGAAATCTAGAAGTGGAGATGAAGGCAGAAATAGCCAGTTCTCAGGTGAGCCTGGTGTCCCCGCGGAGCCGTGTCCTCTGTTTCTCTGCAGACCCTTGCGTTTATAAGCTGAAGATGTGGATGCCTCGAATCCGGGTGCTCCTTGCTTCTGCCTTTACCTATTTTTAAGTTCTGGTCAGAAGTGATACTCATGGTTAGGTCTTTAGAATGCTTCTCTATGTCCCAGAGCCTTCTGTCCTGTGTCCCCAAGCTGGCTTCGATAGGGCATCAGCCATTGTCACTTTGAATTAAAGTCCTGCGAGGAGTGGCAATATTCCGTTGGTGGCAGATCCAGGGGAGAAGTTGTCGAGTCCGAGATTCCTGTGGCTGATGAGGTCTGGTCCTGGGATGTCAGGGAGGGAAATAATTTCTGATTCAGGTTCGTCTAGATTTTCGATCAGCTGTGTGCAGCCAGGGAGTAAGGAAATGCAGATATAAGCTCAGTGGGTATGAGTCCAGGAAAACCTGGAACTTCTCATCTAAGAAAGGGTGTGTGTGTGTCTTTATCTTTAGCACGTGAAGGAGATATTCTTCTTAAAGTCCACTAGAGGAGGGAGCCTGGGGGTCTTTGTTGACTAAGCTTGGACTGTTGGTTAAGCTCAGGTCAGGATCTCAATGTCCTGGACTAGTATCCCTGCTTCTGGCTCTGTGCCCAGAGGGGAGTCCACTTGACATTCTCTTTCTCCCTCCCCTGCCGGTCTCCATCTCTTCTAAAATATAAATCAATCTTGGAGACCAAGGGTGGTTCCATTGGTTAAGAGTCTGCTTTCTGCCCCTAGCTCAGGTCATGATCCCGGGGACCTGAAATCCAGCCCCGCATCGGGCTCCCAGGTGGACAGGGATCTTGCTTCTTCCTCTCCTCTGCTTTTCTGCCCATTTGTAGTCTCTCTCTCACTCTCTCTGAAATAACTACAATAATTTTTTCAAAATTTTATTTATTGTAGCAACTGGGTGGCTCAGTGGGTTAAGCCTCTGCCTCCAGCTTAGGTCATGATCTCAGGGTGCTGGGGTCCAACCCCACATCGGGCTCCCAGGTGGGCAGGGATCCTGCTTCTCCCTCTTCCTCTCCCATTCTGCCTGCTTGTGCTTTCTCACTTGGCTCTCTTTGAAATAAATACAGTCTTAGTAAAGAATTTTCTTTATTGGGGTGCCTGGGTGGCTCAGAGGGTTAAAGCCCCTGCCTTTGGCTCAGGTCATGATCCCAGGGTGTTAGGATTGAGTCTCTCATTGGGCTCCCTCCTCCCTCCTCTCTCTCTGCTTGCCTCTCTCCCTACTGGTGATCTCTCTGTGTTGAATAAATGAATGAATTCTTAAAAAAAAAAAAAAGGATTTTCTTTATTATAAGAAAAAGAGAGCACAAGTAGGGTGTGCTATGGGCAGAGAGAAGGCTACCCGCTGAACAAAGAAACACCCCCACCCACCTCACCCCCACCTCATACTCCCCCGCCCCCCATGTAGGAGGTGGTCCCAGGACCTTGTGTCTTGGCCTGAGCAGAAGGCTGATGCCCACTGACTGAGCCACCCAGGTGCCCCTATAAATACAATCTTAAAAGAAGATGAAAATAAAAATAAATCTTAAAAATTAAAAGAAAAGAAAGGTGTAAACTAGCTATTACTAGCACAGGGATGCTCTGCCATCTCAGTGTAGTGTCTCTGTCAGTCACTTGGGGTCCCAGACATGGGTCCATGATTGGAAGCCTGTCCAGCAGCGCTGCTGGAATTCCCTGAGGCAGGACAAAGGTGGTGGAAGTTTCCTGAATATCTAAGAGACCAGCAGGCAGGAGGTCACAGGAGAGCTTCTCTGCAATGTGCAGTGTGTATGGGTTTCTTATCGGGGGAAGGAAGGTGAGGAGTTCTGGGGAACCTGTGGGACTTGCTCCTTTCTGCTCACTGTACCTGGTTGTCAGAAGCCAGTTGGTTCCTTAGGGTCTTGGGAATTTTGAGGTGGGTCCCCTGTTGGGCCTGTCTGGACTCAGCCAAGGGAACACTGGGGCTCTTCCTCCACTACTTTGCTCAAGCCTGCTTGCCTAAAAGCAGCCTCTACAGATTGCATAGTGATTGAATTGTTTATGTATATCTACTATATTTCCAAAATTAGATTTACATTCTGAAATCCTGTTTTCAGTCCAATGGAAATACCAGTGATGATGTGTCCTTTTGTTATGCCTGAGTTTTCATGTCTGAGAGACCACCAAGGAGCCAAGCACTGGTGCAATCACATGAGGGTTTATTTGCCAAGCTTAAGTTTGGGCCCAAGTATACCCAGTGGAGTGGAGTAGGGACTTGGACCCCAAACCAGATTACAGTCAGAGTTGTTGTTGTTGTTGTTTTTAAAGGTTTTATTTATTTACCTGACAGAGAGTGATCACAAGTAGGCAGATAGGCAGGCAGAGAGAGAGGGGAAGCAAGCTCCCTGCTTAGCAGAGACCCTGATGTAGGGCTCCATCCCAAGAAAGACCCTGAGATCATGACCTGAGCTGAAGGCAGAGGCTTAATCCACTGAGCCAGCCAGGTGACCCCACAGTCAGAGTTTTTAAAGGCGGAGTAGAGGTGGACTCATCGGTAAATGAGGACAAAGGGGATTATGGATGATGTAAGTCTCCAAGGATTTTTGGAAGTAAGTTCTCCAGGACCTTGAAGGGGCTACCTATTGTTGGGAGAAATGTTATTTATTACCAATAATAAAAATCTTCTCATGAGACCCTTTAGATGTATATCAGTGGGCCATATACTTGGGAATTATTTTTTCTTAAGATTTTTTTAAAAATTATTTGGCAGACAGAGATCAGAAGTAGGCAGAAAGGCAGACAGAGAGAGAGGAGGAAGTAGGCTCCCTGCTGAGCAGAGAGCCCGATGCGGGGCTCAATCCCAGGACCCTGAGATCATGACCTGAGCAGAAGGCAGAGGCTTTAACTTACTGAGACACCCAGGCACCCTCTTGGGAATGATTCTTGATACTATCTTGGAGGTTTAGAGATAAAGAATTGTTAACGTAGACTTACAGGATCCTGGTCTGACCTGTTGGGGTAGGAGGTTGGTCAGGCTAGGATTGTCCTAAGCAAAATCTCAAAGTGAGGGCCGTTAAGTCCCCAGGGGAGAGCCACTCTGTCTGTCTCAAGGGATTGTCAGTAGGTAAGGAATTTTAATGATTTTCTTCTGCCCCTGTTTCCCACATCAGATAAATTGGAGGTGGGATGGCCTTAATTTTCTCGGCCTCCACACTTTGATTTGCATTAGGTGTTTACAGCATTTGTTTCCAATCAGCTGATGGGAACTCCTCTTACTGGCTTGGTGCTGTCTGCCAGATCCTCCTCTGCCATGTTCCTATTTTCCCTCCTGTCATTTGTAAGGAATGCAGGAACTACCACATTTCAGGTGTCAACTTCTTTCTTCTGCCTTTCTCTTGCTTGTCGTTTCTTTCTTTCATACTTTCCTTCCTTCCTTCTTTCTTTCTTTCCCTTACATATTTTCTAAGCAGAGAGACAGAGGGAGCACATGAGTGAGGAAAGGGAAAGAGGGAGAAGTGGATTCCCCACTGAGTGGGGAGCCCAACTCAGGGCTCCATCCCAGGAGTCTGGGATCATGACTTGAGCTGAAGGCAGACCCTTAACCAACTGAACTGTCTGGGTCCCCCTTGCTTGTAATTTCTGAGAAGGAGAACAAAGTCAATGTGTGGATAAAATTAAATTTCCTTCAACTTCCAGTCTGTTGATAAATACCTGAGAAAGGCAGAGTAGGACATTCCTCAGGGAACTCACAACTGCTTTAAGGTTAATGTTTTGTTGGATGCAAAAACCAGCCTTAGTTTGACACCAGCCAGACCTCCAGGATCTTGTCATTTCTCTTTAGCAGATGAAAATCGCTTTGGAAACTTCTTGAACTCTATTCCCCAAATGTATCATCCTTCAAGCTTGGGGCCCACTGGTAGATATTTGGAGGGTCTCCTGACTAAAGTGTTAACTAAACAGCGAATGGCCTCATCAAAATACCAGCTGGGAGGCCCTTAGAGCCTCCTGCTATCCCTCACCCCCTCCCCACCTGAAAGCATAGAACCAGTCACTGCTCATGTTCCTCTCGCCTTGCGTTAGGACCACAGTGTTTGTACCACGGATATCTCAACAATCCTTTCTTCATCATTCACTCTAGAACCCTAATATTTCACATCAAAAACATGTCTAGAATTTCTTGACCATTGACTCTTCTCCCACATCCCAACACTTTGCACTGGACAAGGAGGGCTGTCACCTCTGTGTAGTCAATAGAGTTGACTTCTAGAAGTGAAAGGAGTGTAAGTTCTCAACCAGGCAGCCCCCTGCTCCATAGGTTTTTCTTTTTTCCCACACTCATATTACGGAGATGCAAAGGTGAGGTCTGGTTCTAGGTGGTGACACTAACTTCCTCTTCATCTTAGGGACCATCTTAGGGGCATACTTTGTCAGTGGCAACTTGGTGACTGTGGTATTTATTTCAGGAACTGCTGACCCTCAGTTATGTGGCCATAGAATTCTCTGAGGAGGAGTGGGGACGCCTGACCCACCCTCAGCAGCAACTGTACAGGGACGTGATGTTAGAGAACTATGAACTCCTCCATTTCTTGGGTGAGGAAGACTCCTTCCAAGTTTTCAAAACCCCACACAGGGTTTTGTTGCTTCCTGTGAAGATTGCCTCTTGGGAGATTTATCTTGGAATGACTGGATTCCAGATCCAGGCAGAAGGGGAAAAAAACAGGGGTTTGTGGATGGAGAGACAAATCTTCATAATGTTTCCTTTTCAGCATCAGCTTCTTCTTCCTCAAGGTAACATCATGGCTTGTGAAGATGAGTGGCAGTTCTCAACATTGAGTGACATAGAGTGGTGCTGCTCACATCTGAGACTGAAACCCCTTCTTATTTTCATGTCTGCTGCTTAGAAGTGGAGGTCAGGATGTGAACATTGGAAATGCCTACAGTGTGTTAAGGGGACTGTTGGGCAACAGCTTTTGGGAAACCATTTTCTATAATTGTCCAACATCTTCTCTACTGAACCCAAGACTAATGGGAATTCAGAATCAGCAGCAATAATCATTTTCCTTTTTCCTCATAAACAGGTCTCCTTCTGTCAACGCCACACCTGATCATGGTTTTGGAGCAAGAGGCACAGCTCTAGGATGTGAAGAGAAAGGAGACTGGAAGCTTCCATCCAGGTAGGTAGGAATGAATGGGGCAGATGACAGAGGGGAGGTTCAAGTGTGAAGGAGGAAAGTCGGCCTTAAGCTGTGGTTGGAGTAGCTCTCCTTGAATGAATGTCAGTTGGAAACATGCCCAGCTTTTTGTCTCTCTCTCTCTCCCAGAGGGACATATGCTCTCCAACATTATCAAGCTCTTCCATTCTCTAGGGATTCTCCTTCAGCTCCAGTGATGGCCCAGCATGTAATCATCGTATAATTGGAGGTGGAGGCCTCCTTAATCTCCCTCCATTTCTATGGGGACCCTGGGGAAGTCATTGTATTTCTGAGGACCTCTACGCTAAAGTCTTTGTAAATTCTGGTTTTCATCATGAGACAAGTAGGTCAGGGGATTTGTTGCAGAAATTCCAGAACCCGGGAGACAGATTTCTAATGTTCTCTGACTTAATACTTTCTAATACTTAATATTTAATATACTTAATACTTTCTAAGCCTCTACAGAGGCCTACAAAACTGAGATTTAGTAACTTCATCAGTTAACAAAGCCCTGCCCTAAATTGAGAAAATGTACAGCATTTTTTCCCTTCAGATGTTCTTTGTTCTTATTCTTTCTTTCCTTTTTTTTTTTTTTTTTTTTAAACATATAGATATTTCCACTCTTTGAGTTTGGTTCCTCAGTGGTGAGATGGTATAATGTCTCTCTTTGTTTCCTAGAATTTCTACATAACAAATGCTGTTGGGGAACTAGCACATTTAGAACTTGAACTTGTAGCCTTTAATAAAGTCTCATTTATTACCTTATTTTTTAATAATTGCATCATGATTCTGTCTTGTGACTTTGTCATGTGTGTTTTCACTTTCTGATTAGTTCTATATGTGATTTAGTTCTATATTTCGTACATATCAAATGCCCTGATATAACATGCGCATGTGCTTTTTAAGTAGTGAGTTAGACAATAAAAATTTTGTTTTAGAGAGAGAGAAAAAAATGAGTAGGGAAAGGGCAAAAGGAGAGGGAGAAACAAAGTCTCTGCTGAGCAGGGAGCCCTGGATCCAGGACCCTGAGCTCATTGACCTGAGCTGAAGGACGCTGCTTATCTAATTGAGCCCCACAAGGACCCCAAATGCCCATATTTGGAAAATCTTCTTTTCAGTAATGTAATGTCATTTCTGGGAAATTAATCATGTGCTTTTTCTTTTACTTTGCTTAGAATGTATCAGAATGTAACCCCAAATATTAATTTCATATACAGTGTCTCTCAGCATATTTTTCACCTTTCACAGTGTTTACTTACTGAGAAATGAAGATATTTATTTCCTCTGTATCACAGAATTGAATTACAGGTTTACATTCAGTGCAGAAGGAGGAATATATTAATAACATAATACATTTCTTTCAAGCTTTTTAAGTGCTCAAAAAATTCTCATTTATAGATTTTTATGATTGATTTTAATGAGAATTTTTTACGGTGTTATAGTCCATGAAGACATGCCAATCAAATGCTTGTTTTGCATGGGTACATGGACACAGTTTTAAATTATGGTAGTTATTATTATATGGAAGTTTTCCTTTTTTGTCATACATCAGTGTTTTATTTAGAATTTTATGTGTTGAGTTTTGTCTTATTCTGGTTTGGTAATATCCTGATAATGTGCTGCTTGTGTCTGGCTCATTCCACAACATTATCTAGGTGTATTTTTGGTTTTATCTGTGTATGTTGTTATAAGAAGAGAATTTTCAGCTCAGTATATTTTAAGACCATTGAAGTATGCCTCAAAAAAGAATGACCTTCATTTTTTTTTTAAGATTTTATTTATTTCTTTGACAGATCACAAGTAGGCAGAGAAGCAGGTAGAGAGAGAGGGAGAAGCAGGCTTCCCACTGAGCAGAGAGCCCCATGTGGGGCTCGATCCCAGGACCCTGAGATCATGACCTGAGCCGAAGGGAGATGCTTAACCCACTGAACCACCCAGGTGCCCCATGACCTTCATTTTTTTTGCTGGTAAATTTTGTGTGTCTTTGTCTTGTGTTTATATGTAACACATACATACTGTGTGACCCTACTTTTTGTCTCCTTGATGAGTGGTCAGTGAATGTTGTACCATGTTAAGTGAGTTGTCAACATAGAATTCATTTCCCCATGTATTTGTGGGTGAATTTTTATTCTCTCTGCATGAGAGAAAGACTGTTTTCAATTCAAAGTAATTTTCTTTTTTTTTTTTTTTTTAAGATTATTTATTTATTTATTTGTCAGAGAGAGAGAGAGAGAGAGAGAGAGAGCGAGCACAGGCAGACAGAGTGGAAGGCAGAGTCAGAGGGAGAAGCAGGCTCCCTGCGGAGCAAGGAGCCCAATGTGGGACTCGATCCCAGGACGCTGGGATCATGACCTGAGCCGAAGGCAGCTGCTCAACCAACTGAGCCACCCAGGCGTCCCTCAAAGTAATTTTCAAACATTTTATACTTCTGTTATCACATTTTGGTGTGAAATATGAAAGATATATTTTATCTGTAATTGTAAGATAAATACCCATGATATGCCTTAGTACCTTTCTCATTGCCTTTTGTGTCTTTTGGGAGTACTTTCCTTGTGGTTACATTAGAGATTTTTTTAAAACAACAATGTTGTAAAACAAACCATTTCAACCTCTGTGTCAGGTACATAGAAGACTCTTTGTCCTGTTTCTACCCCAGCACCCACTTTGTTACCAGTATCACACATTCTTATATGTTGTGTACTTTATGACCTACATTAATGATTTTTATACTTTTTAAAAAATATTTTATTTATTTATTTGAAAGACAGAGATCACAAGTAGGCAGAGAGGCAGGCAGAGAGAGAGGGAGGAAAGTAGGCTCCCCGCTGAGCAGAGAGCCTGATATATAGCTAGATCCCAGGACCCTGAGATCATGACATGAGCCAAAGGCAGAGGCTTAACCCACTGAGCCACCCAGGTGCCTTGATTTTTATACTTTTTTGAAAACAAAGCTCTGTAACACAAATAAACGTGACTGGTATCTCATTACAACACTGCAGGTTGGTGTAATTGTCTACATATTTATGTTCAGCAGAGAGCTTTGTGTCATTGTCTGGTTGCAGTTACTGGGTAGAATCCTTTTATTTCATTGAGAGAGCGTTCCTTTAATGATTCCTGTAGGACAGGTCTACTGGTAAACATAAAGCAGTCTTTACTTGGGAATGTCTTTATTTCTACATCTGTAGAAAAGAATTTTGCCCTGTAAAGTATTCTTGGTGGTATTTTTCGATCTTTCAGTAGCTGAGTACATTATGCTGGCCCCATTCTTGTTGGGACTGCTAAGAATCCCACTACTGCTCTTCTAGGAGCTCTTGCACAAGGTGAACTGCATTTTCCATGCTGCTTCAGAAGTCCATTTTCATCTGTGGTCTTTGATGGATTAACTACAACATGTCATCAGTCCTCCCATTCTTTGTATGTGGTCTGCTGTATATACCATAGTTTTATAAGGAAGTAATTTGAGGAAATGAAACATTAAGGCAATCATAGGGAAAAGACATTCACTGTAGTGCACTGGGTGTATCAAGATAAACTTGTCTGGGGGCACCTGTGTGACTCAGTTGGTTGAGCGACTGTCTTCAGCTCAGGTCATGATCCTGGAGTCCCAAGATCGAGTCCCACATTGGGCTACCTGCTTGGCAGGGAGTCTGCTTCTCCTGCTGACCTCTCTCCACTTATGCTCTCTCTTTCTCTCTCTCTCTCAAATAAATAAATAAAATCTTAAAAAAAAAAAAGATAAACTTGTCTGTGTAAGTGGACCGTTACTGATGAAAAGCTTGTTATTCAGTGGTTGACTCTGTTAGTAGACCTGAAAGGATTCAGGGGCAGATGGATCTCTAGAGAGGGACAGTTATTTTCAGTGTGATTCATTTTTTCTTTTGACTCTATTAGTACATGTAGATGGATGTCCAAAGAAAGCCCAAGTAGCAGAAGTTTCATCAGATAAACTAGCCTTTTATCTTTTGTTTATACTGCTTTGATATCAGGGTACTGCTGATCTCACAGAATGGTTTTGAGTGTATTGCTCTATTTTAAAACTATAAGATTTTTTTATTGCTAAGATTTTGGTAAAGGTTGTCATGAATGATTTTTGTAAATGTTAGTTTCTTTTTTCTTTTTTAAAATATTTTATTTATTTCTTTGACAGGGAGACCAGGATCACAAGTAGGCAGAGAGGCCAGCAGAGGGAGAGGAAGGGAAGCAGGCTCTTTGCTGAGCAGAGAGCCCGATGTGGGGCTTTATCCCAGGACCCTGGGACCCTGGGATTGGCTTTTACCCACTGAGCCACCCAGGCACCCCTAAATTTTAGATTCTTTTTTTTGTCCTGAACCATGGCCCACCATCTAATGCCCAGGGGTTCTACCAAATGATTGCTAATTGAACAAAGTCACTATAAATATAATGATAAGCCATAGCTATACAATTCTCAAGGACTATTGATAAAATTTTACCCTGTATGTTTCTCTTGTTGTTTTGTGAGCATGGAGAATACAAGCAGAGTTTTAGGGTTTTGATCTGCACAGAATGCAATGTGTCATATTAAGCTAAAGACAGATTTTGAAGTCCCAGAACTAAGTAGGAAGACGCACGTGTACATACATACGTGTGTTTACCTATATCTTCAGGAGAAAAAGGAATCTTGGTTCAAACCAGGTCATTTCCAAGTTTGAAAAGTGATGATTTCCTAGCAAGCAAAGAGATTCTAGATTCATAATAGAAATAGTTTTCTCTGTATTATATTGAATTTATGCTTCCTGTATCTCGTGTATCTTACTTTGAGAATCTCCCTATGCGAATCATCTCTTACATAACTGGGTTTTACTCCTGTAGGATCTACTCTGTTTTCCTTATTCCTGTATTGGCCTGTTGCTTACCTACCTTGATAGAGATTTTAACAAGAGTTTCCATGGAATGACATGGTATTCAAAATTTAATTCAAATGTGAGAGTAATTCTCCAGGGAGCATTATAAATTCCATGTAGTTAAATTGATAGACATCACTCCTTTTTTTGCAATTGGAGAAGTAAGAGTTCTTTAAGTTATTCTTTTCCCTTCTGGGAAGTGACTTCATCCAAGTTGGTCACTTTAGCATAAACATTTGATTAGGTAAAAATATGGAGATTTCATAAGTCACAGGTGTTTTGTTTTGAGGTTTATTTGAAGAAAAGAAAGATGGGATAGGGCTGGAGCTGAGTAGATGTTCTAACTTAAAAAGAACACAGTCTTCGGGCACCTGAGTGGCTCAGTGGGTTAAAGCCTCTGCCTTCGGCTCAGGTCATGATCCCAGGGTCCTTGGATCAAGCCCCACATTGTGCTTAGTGGGGAGCCTGCTTCCTCCTCTGTCTCTGCCTCCTTCTCTGTCTACTTGTGATCTCTGAGTGTTGGGTAAATAAATAAAATCTTTAAGAAAAAAAAAAAAAAAGAACACAGTCTTCTATTAGGAGTGATGGATCAGCCCAGCGAAGAGATGAAATAGGTCCAGGGTGAAACACGGGCCTGATTTCCTCATGTGGGGAGAGGACCCCTGTCTAAGCCTATACTATTGACTCTGAATCTAGAAGGAAAAATTGTACTTTCTTTCTTCCCAAATCCTCTCCAGTTCTTCTGTCTCATCTCCACTCCAGTGATGGAGGCATCACAGCTGAGTTTCCCTCTGATATTCTGGAAACCTCATTGACACTGTACCCCCCCCTCCCACCTAAGCCAGGGAGGGTCTTGCCTAGCCTTAGGAGTAGCTTGGAGTTTTCTAATGCCACTGTAAATGGTTGATAACAGGATCCTGTGAGGCCATATGTGTATTTTAAATACAATGTTGTCACCACTGCACTGGAAGAAAAGCAAAAAGCCATCACTGGGTCACAGGATTAGTTCAGGTCTTTGGCACTGGAAGTTGTGAGGACAGATAAAGCATGATGTTGTCACAGTTTGAGAGGAAGGTAAGTGCTATGGAAATGAAATATGGTGAACTCTTGAAATGCAAACAAAGATCTGGTAGAGAGGTCCCTTTGGTCACTGCAAGGCTTTAGGGAGCTACTCATGATGAGCAAATGGGACAGAGAAGCGTTCCTGGGAAATGTGGCTGTCTGGGGCATCTGATGCTTTTCTCATGATGTAACACATTCCCCTGCTGGTCCTGAGGACCAGTTGCTATTGGGTGACAGAGATAATTGTACTCTCTGAGGCCCAGATGCGTGGAGTGCATGGAGAAGGAGTACTGGTTGATTTAACCATGGTGGGCATAGCTTAAAGATGTCACATGACAATAGATGTTGAAGATGAGGAAGGCTGCTGGATACTGCTATTGAGAACCAGCCAGGTGTGTGCTGTGGTTGCACAAATCTTTGATATCCCAGGAATATAACCCAACAAAGGTCTGATCCAGGTTAGATGGGTGACCTTGTAAACATAATGACCTGTGATTGGCAGGGCCCTCCCTCACTTCCACTCAGCCCGGTGATGAATCTCCTGTGCTCTGATCTATGTGCCAGGCACCGATTCTTTGAGAAGTAAATAACTAATTAACCAGCAGTGATCATTTCTGCTTCAAAAACCCTTCCCAGTGTTTGGGAAAGCTGTCCCTGTGTTGTTTCAGAGCCCATGCTGTCCCTACACTCCTCCTAACTGGAGTGAACAGAGGGTTTTTCAAGTTTTACAATTGTGCTCATTTTAGGCAAAGTCAGTTTTCAGGAGGAAGCCTAAGTTGCAACAAGTAATTCCATAACCTGAAGCCACAGGTATTAGTAAAAATGTAGGGGAAACTTGAGATTTATGAACACTATGGATTCAGTGGTTTCTGGTACAAAATCCAGCCTTATAGCCAGAAGCAGATTGCATGTGCATTTCTTGTGAAAGATCCTGTGATCTGAGGGGACTTCCCTTCTCAGTGAGGCTTGTCTCAGGCTTAGCAAGGTGAAAACCCTGCACACATCGCGTCTCCTGAGCAGAGATTTTGTAGAGCCGCAGTCCTGGTGGAGTTGATTTTAGGTCTCCTTTCACGAGCAGACCAGAGCTCACCTAGTTCAAACTGGCCACATTCAGTCCAGGGACCAAACAGGCAAGGAGAGCCCCTACAGACCCCTGGCGAGAAGGATACAGCAGGAAAAATCATTGGCTTTTCTATCACACAGAGGAAGGTAAAGACTTAGACAAAATGCCAAGATGAAAGAATTTATCCAAACAAAATCAGCAGATAAGACAAGAGCCAGAGATGGAATGGAAACAGATCGTAGTAAGTAACTTGATGGACAACTTGAATACATCAATCACAAAGGATACTGAAAGTGTTGAGAAAAGAATAGTGTGAACTTTACCACAGAGATAAGAGTTAAAAAATAATTGGGTGTGGGGTTCCTGGGTGGCTCATGGGTTAAGCCTCTCCCTTCAGCTCAGATTATGATCTCAGGGTCCTGGGATTGAGTCTAGCATTGGGCTCTCTGCTCAGTAGGGGGCCTGCTTCTCCCTCTCCCTCTGTCTGCCTCTCTGCCTACTTGTGATCCCTGTAAAATAAATAAATAAAAATTAAAAAAAAAACTAAAAAAAAATAATTGGGTGTTTGGTGAATCACTCGGGGAAGCCACTGACTCCTGATTTCTCCTCAGACCTTGATCTCAGGGTCCTGGGATTCAGGCTCAAGTCAGCCTCTGCAGTTAGTGTGATGCCCTTTCTCTGCAGTTCCCACCCGAACTCTTATGATCCCCCCCCAAATATATGTCTTTCGAAAAATCAAACATAGGTGAACAATGCAATAAGTGAGATTAGAAACAGGCTTGACGTTAGTTAAGAGGAAGCTGGAAGAAGCAGAAAAATGACTTTGTCATATAGAAGGAAAAATAAAGGAAAATACTGAATCTGAACAAAGGGAGGGAGAAGAATCATGCAACACTGGATTTATTTAGGGAACTCATAGCCTCCATCAAAAGTAGTAAGATTCCCAGGTCTTGGGCTTTTCTGTGCTGGGAGAGTATTGATTACAAATTCAACTCTCATGTTTCTTATTGGTCTAAGGAGATTTCCCATTTTTTTGGTTCAAGGTTAGTAATTCATTTTTTTTTAAGATTTTGTTTATTTATTTGACAGAAATCACAAGTAGATGGAGAGGCAGGCAGAGAGAGAGCGAGGGAAGCAGGCTCCACGCTGAGTAGAGAGCCTGATGCGGGACTCGATCCCAGGACCCTGAGATCATGACCGGAGCCGAAGGCAGAGGCTTAACCCACTGAGCCACCCAGGCACCCAGTAATTCATTTTTTTAAAAGATTATATTTATTTATTTGAAAGAGAGAGAGATCAGAAGCAGGCAGAGAGAGGGAGGGAAGCAGACTCCCCACTGAGCAGAGAGCCTGATGAGCGCCCTTTGGTTTGGGGAAATTCCCTGTCATCTCTGGCCTGTCATGGACTGCCTAATTCCCCTTGTTGGTGGAAAATGCACGGCGCTTGATCCTCTGGCCAAGTGGATGATCTTGAGAACTGGAAACCCTCTCTCTGCTTTCTGGGAGCACTTCCCCTCCCCATCCTCTCATTTCTGAACCACCTTGGGTGGGGCCTGCATTACTGGCTCCTCTACTGGCCTCCCTGCCTCCAGCACCATTGGCTCCTCCTCCTCCTCCTCCTCCTCCTTGTGAGGAGCAAAGAAGACCACCCCGTGGACTTGGCACTGCGCGGTTCAGATTTCCCACCAGTGTTCCAGGTAAAAATCGGCAATGGGGAGGTACTTTGTTGGTTTAATTAAGATAGACATGTCTTTAAGGTTATTGGCATTAAATGTGAAACTTTTATCCTATTGGGTTTTGCTAAAGGTCAAATAAGCTCATGCTATACATACTCTGTTGCAGTTTGGTAGCAAAAGGATGACTTGAAATGATGATTAACCTTGTCTGTCGCAAAGTTTTCATGGGTCGTTGTTAAGAAAGCTTTCAAAGTCTTCAGTAACCTGAAACTTTACATTTTTGCTTGGATGATAAATGGGATTGAATTCATTGGATATCTAGTTTATTTCAAAGGAGAGAAAATACTAAAGCATTGATTACTGAATGTAGGTCTGTGTTTTTGACTTTTTTTTTTCTTTTAAAGACTTACTTGATACACACAGACACAGCAAGAGAGGGAACACAAGTGGGGTGGGTGTTGGAAGAGTTGGAGAGGGAGCGGCAGACATCCCAGCAAGCAGAGAGCCCAATTTGGGTTCCATCCTAGGACCCTGGGATCACAACCAGAGCCAAAGGCAGACTCTTAAAGACAGCCACCCAGGTGCCCCTGTGCTTTTGACTTGTTACTGCAAAGGAAAAACAATATTTGATAATCTGTCAGTAAACATTCTTTGTGCTTAACTGATTCATAAGTTTTCCATCCAAAGAGTTCTGGTGTAGCAGTTCACAGTTGATTACTACTTAGTCTTTGCTGGAGACTAAGGTTTTGAAGAGTTAAATGCTGCTAAATATAATTAAGACTGATAGAAATAAGAAAAGCAACTCTATGTACAAGGAAGATCAAGGAATGGGAATACATTTTTTTTTTAAGGTAAAAGAAGGTACTTTTGTCCTTTTTAAAAAATATTTTATTTATTTATTTGACAGAGAGATTACAAGTAGGCAGAGAAGCAGGCAGGAGGAGAGGGGGGAAGCAGCCTCCCTGAGCAGGGAGCCTGAGTCGATCCCAGGACCCCGGGATCATGACCCGAGCCAAAGGCAGAGGCTTTAACCCACTGAGTTACACAGGCGCCCCTGTTGGTCTACTCTTCTCTAGAAAATGTGAACAGTTGTTTTTCTCTTTCCCTGCCTGGAAAAACTATTTTCTCTGTTTTGCCTTTATCAGGTGTTTAAGGATGCCTAATCCTATTGAGGCCAGGGCTTGAAAACTTTCTAAGGTTTTACAAACTCCTCTAAGATTTACCTAAACGAAGTCTTGTTGACTAACTAGGCTTGTTTGCTTGGTGTGTTACCTCTGTTACAATGTCATCATCACTTGATACTCAGATTATTAAAGTGTTCTGTGTCACAGAAGGGACGATTTCCTTGTTAATTATCATAATGCACTCTTACCAAACCATTAACAGTGTCCATTTCTGAGTTCTTGTCCTTTCTAATTGTTGTTATTATCTTGAAAAATAAGTTTCATCTGCAAGGAGGTTCATATAAAGGACTTTTGGGAAAAATACAGGTATTCAGTATCTGTAAGGTCACAGCTGAAATGGGTAAGAATTTCCAGAACTAACTAAAAAAACTGCATTCAAATTAAACAGGAATTAGTTAACATGGGACTACATGAACTAAAAAGATGATGATAGTTTTGTGCCTCTTGACACATCACTGGTTCTCTAATGTTTGCTCTTCCATATTAAGGAAACTTTCTCTAAAGATATCTGTTTCTTAAAAAGAATGCGATAAAGTATTGACTTGTGAACAAAAGGAAACATTTAACTTTTCTCTCCACCGGAACCCTCTGATACTCAAAAAAGTCTCAGTTAAGTATTCTTTCTTCCATGGCAGTCACAGTCATTTGCTTAAGTTTAATAGAATGTGTTCTCCTAAGGGGAAACCACTGGAAACACTGGTTATTTTACCAAGACTTCAATTGGAGTATCTTATTTGTAAGACATGTATAGACTCAGGTAGGACTGAATGGTTCTAAAGAACCGAGGTTGACTTATGCACCCTGGAGCCCTGAAGCTCTCTTGGAAATGTTGGCCTGATTCCTTGCTGTCAGATTTCCCAGCAGCCTCACCAGGATAGATAGTGTCACTTCTTGTCACAGGATAGATTGTCACTTCCTGGCAGGTGCAGAGACCTCAGGATATATTGGGGAGCTTGTGAAGAGGGATCTGCCCACATCTCTACAGGGCCTGCAGGCATGTCTGATAGCAAGTACTTGACTTGACTTCTTGTCTGGAGAGGATGCTAAGAGTTCACCCTAGAGATTCCTTTTAAGAAGTTCCAGCAAAGCAGATTCTAAAAGATCTTTATGATGAGTCATTATTCTTGCTGAACTTATGTAGGCCAAGTTTGTGATAATTTAAGGGTAGAAACTTCTGGGGGTGGGGAATAATGTTGGTAACAAAGGCAGAAGAAAATTTATTGCACCTCCTTAAAATTAACAGCCCACTGACAAGTCCTTGAAACAGGCAGAGTGGCCTTCCTCCAGGGACTCAACTTCCAGTTTAATATTTTACCAAGTGCAATAGGCAATTTTAGCCCAATCCCAGGATCCTGTAAGTCTCCTTTAACATATAAAAACTCCTTTGGAAGCTTCTGTTATCTCTGCCCCGCAAAATACATGTTTGCCATCATCCTCCAAGCTTATGGCTCACGGATATAAATCTGTTGGGTCTCATGACTGAGATCTTACTAAGCAGTAATAAAGAAGGTTTCCTAACCACAGATAGCTCCCTCAAGGTGTTGGAAACCCTGTTTCCAAAATGCCTTGGAGGCTTAAGCTATCCGTAACCACCTTGCCACATGAAAGTATATAATGAGCCACTTCTCATGACCCCAGGGCAGCTCTTTCTGCCCACAGGTCCTGTCTTCTGACTTTAGTAAAACCAAATTCTTGCACCAGAGATGGATTAAGAATTTTTTCTTGGCACTAGTTTGAGCTGTAATGTCTTTTCTACAGAGAGATGATACTAGAATTTAACTTAAAAGATCATGGAAAGTTGCCCCAACAGATTGGCAAGCCATTGTTGGACATGCATTTCCTATTTCCTGTGAATATGTGTCCCCTGTTTGAAATTCTACCTTCTCTCTCCTTGTCCTGTCACAGTGGCACAGAAGCTCCAGTCACCTGTCTCTGAGCCTCATGTCCTTCAGTTTCCCATAATTAAGATTTTTTTAATTCTCCTTAAACTGTCTTACATCATTTTCATTATTAACAGGCCAAAGAACTCAGAATGGAGCAAGAAAAACAAGTTTTCCTCTCCTAAATTCACTTCTGCTGAATGACCTGATTTCCACGCTTCAGACCCCAAATCTAAAGTGAACACGGAGCTGGGGATCAAGAGGAACAGCAGCTTTATCACTTCGCCGGCAAAGGAGGCCCTAGCAGGTCGGGCCGGCAAACCTGCAGCATGCCCAGAGGAAAGGGCTAGGGTTTGTAGAGCAATAGAGAATCTCACCAGTTTCCGCAGGAATTGTGTCTGGGCTCCCTGCCCTGTTCACTGTGTTGTCAAGGCGGAACCAGGCCAATAACTATAATGACAGTTATTTTCCTTGTAATCGTTATTACAAGGAAAAATCAAACATTGATTATTGTTTGTTGATTATTGAACATTGATTATTGATTATTGTTGAGATTATTCTGTCTCAACAGATTTCATAGAGAGGCTTTTGCGTGTGTTTAATTTCAAAATATTTTTTAACATTTTTTTACATTGACCTTATTTGAGACTTGTGACAAACAATTTTATTTTACTCTGAAATCTCTGCTGAGAATCCCTTTATCCCTACTGAGTCTGGAAGACCATGTGGCTGATTGTTGCCCCATCAAAGATACTAGATCTCTGCTACATTAAGTGGGACACACACATGCCTAATTTTCCATGGAAGATGTAGGACCATATAATATACAACATACAAGGAAAATCTCCATGGAGATGCTTATGGTTACAACATTGATGTATGTTACCATGAAGGAGGTGTTCAGAACACATACTGCTCCATGTTTTAAAGTAAAGAACTTCCTCAATATTAGAAATAGAAGGTTTTGCTAATTGTTCTTTAAGAAAAAGGAGGTGGCAGGCAGTATGCTACTGATGCGTCTTTGTAAGTACAATCGTTAGAGAGTATGACTTGACGTGGTTAAATGAGGAAATCCTGACAGAAGACTGAAGGAGGTTAGCTAACTCTTCCCTACAGTGCCATACCAATGAACATACTCATTTCTTAGAAATGTATCTCAGTCCTGAAATTTTGGGAAATAGGTACTCCTCATCCTTCCGACAACACTCAAATGGTTTTGCACAGGTTTATTCTCTATTTCGAACAGTGACGATAGACTGGATTTGAAATGCATAACTTGGTGTTATGTGTGAACTTAATATATTTTCATTAATAAAACCTAGTGGTTTTTCATGTATCAATATGGGTGTGTCATGAATGAGGTGTTATTCTACCTACAGTGTTAATCTATGTCATTGAAGGTGGCAGGAAATGATGGAATCAATCACCTGTTTGGTACTAGAGTAAAACAATTTACTTAGGAACCCGTTTTCCCAGTGCTCTGAAGGTTTAAGGGATATGTGATTGTTTTTCCCCTAGTCTATCCTATGATTTTCTCCTCTTTCTGAATACGATGATGGTACTGTGGGTGTATTACTGAGGCATGTAGTGTAGAGGTATTGTTGGTGTTTTAGCTCACATACTCCATGATGCTGCTACATGGCATTGATTTTGTGTAGCCAGCAGTTTTGCAGGGGCCTTGCACTGACAGGAACCCTTCTCACGAGTGCATTCCCCAGTCAGCATGCTGCAGAGTGACAAGTTAGTGGAACATCTCATATGAGATCTGCACTCCATCCTTGTGAGCCATCATCTCTATTTCTTTCTCTTTTTTTAAAGATTTTATTTATTTATTTGACAGAGATCACAAGTAGGCAAAGAGGGAGGCAGAGAGAGAGAGGAAGGGAAGCAGACTCCCTGCTGAGCAGAGAGCCCAATGCGGGGCTCCACTCCAGGACCCTGGGATCATGACCTGAGCTGAAGTAAAGCCTTCACTGAACTGCCCAGGTGCCCCCATCTCTATTTCTTGCAATGTCTTCCCTCCCATGACCCATAGAGAAGACTCCCCCTCCCTTAGGCCTTCCCTAAATCTTTTTTAGTCGGAATGGCATATTCTGGACTTAGACTTGGGAGTCTTTAGCACTACACCATGGACCCAAATGAAAGCATGTGCCCCATGTCCTACACTGAGTGGTATCTTGATGTGTCTGAGGTTCACATGTGCATATGACCATGCTATGTGTGTCATAGATACCCCATAAGAAAGAGAAATCTATCCCAATAGGAGTCATGTGGTAGCCCAGGAAAGAGACAGAAAATATTCAAGATGAAGAATTAACATGTAGAGGAGGAGAAGTGTCCCGAGTTTCCCAAGTGACTTCCTAGATGTAGAAGTTATCTCCAGATCTCCCATTGTATTTGCCCTCATTTTTCTTTTTAGCTATGTAGGCACCACAACCATTCTTTTTTGTCTGCTATGGAGAGAGTGCCCTCAGAAAATGCTTCATTGAGATTAGACAGATGGAAAGCCGATGGGTATTAATTCCAACATGAATGATGTGGGATGTGCATCTAAGTAAAATTTGAGGAAGGCACCATCCTTCAAAAGAAAGACAAGACCTATTGAAAGGAAGTGTGAGGAACTCTTTCCTGTGGGGAGAGACCCAGAGGTGGCTCCCTTTAGTCACTGCAAAGGCACAGGCAGCTCTTGCTGGTGTCATCTGATGAATACATGTAATGGGGAAAGGAAATGGTAAATGTTGGTTTTTCAGGAGTGGGGAGGTCCTGATTTATCCTTATGATTTGATCGACCTCCTATGTCTTCCTGAGGATTAGTACTGTTGGATGTCAGTGATTGCAGTACTATCCCTGCCTAGGGATCAGTCATTGATCCGTGACAAGGGATGGAGGAGGGTGTTGGATGATGCAATCATGTGGGCAGCTTTAAGATGTCACACAGTAGAATAGATGTTTGAGATGAAGAAGCCTTCTGGACGGTGGAATAGGCCAGATCAGCAAGGCATGTGCTGTGGTTGCGCCCACATTTCTTATGTAGATCACCCCAGTCAAGGTCAGATCCAGTGTGGTTGGTTGATCCTTCCAGGAAGCTGCTTCACTGCTGTGCAGTACCTTCCTCCCCTTCCTCAGCATGGTAGTAAGTGTAGTTCTAGGCTCTGCCTCTTTGCATTGCACGGATTTGTTAGAGTAGCAGTTCAGCAGTGAGAGGCAGTGAGCATTTCTGCCTGAAACAGTCCAGTCCAAGTGTTGCAATTTGGGATGCAGATTAGAAGCACTGATTTCCATTATTGGCCAAAAAACAACTTCAGGTACACAAACAGAAGCAGGATCACACACCCTCTCAGAGTCTGTGACTTATAACCAGAAGAGGACTAGTCTACACCAAAATGAGGTTATGATACAATTCAAGTAAGTAACAAATTTCTTTGGTTTCATCACATGCCATGTTTTTTACAGTGAGATCTTCCCAGTGAGATGCCTTATTTCTTTACACTGCAAACTGAAGTCACCATATTCAAGAAGGATTTCGCTTTTCCTTCCCCTTCTCCCTCTGCCTGCCTCCCTGCCTACTTGTGATCTCTCTCTGTCAAATAAATAAATAAAATCTTTTTAAAAAGCAGATTTTATTTGACAGGGAACACAAGCAAAGGGAGCAGTAACCTTGCCACCAAGCAGGAAGCCCAATGTGGGGCTTGATCCCAGGACCCTGGGACAGTGACCTGAGCTGAAGGCAGATGATCAATGACTGAGCCCCCTGGGTGCCCCTGATGAAGTTCTAGAACCTAGGTGAGGTTTGGTGGGCTGAGGTCCGGAGCCGATGACCAAGAAAGAATTCTTGAGACATCTTTGGTGCAAAATGGTGGTTTATTAGAGCACGGGGACAGGACCCGTGGGCAGGAAGAGCTGCTGCCCCGGGTTGTGAGGGGTGGTTGGTTATATACGCAGGAGTTGGGTAGGTGAGGACAAAGGGGTATTCAGAAGGGCTATTGGGGCAAAGAATACTATCAGGATATTGAAGGCTTAGTTACTATCAAGTAAAGACAATTGAGAGTCTCCTGGTGGAATGTTACATTCCTGCCATCAAGCATCCTTGTTAATGAGATTTAGGTTTAGAAGAAATTTAACTTTATTTACTTTTCCTTCTACCTCCACCTCCTTCAGTTTTTATGGAGGGAAGGGTGACATTAGGCTTGAGAAACTGAGTTCTGTGTCTTTGGAATTTGGGCTATTGATAAGGTAACTTCTTTGTTTGTAAATCTCAAGGACATTTGCAAACCAAGGGAGACTCCAGTCTTGTAGGATTGTGATCTGAGCAAGTTAACTATTTATCATTTTATGGCAGTCAGGGGTGCCTGAGGAATGCTACACATATGGAGGGGAGCGGATGGAAGGGGGGGGTGCAAGGCCCCAGCTCTTGCTTTGTCCTCAGCCAGCCTCCTGCTCCCTCATCACCCCCACAGAACAGACTCCTAACTGTTGAGAACAACCTAAGGGTGTTGGATAGGAATGGGTGGGAGGGGTGGATGCAATGGGTGATGGGTTAAGTAGCACACCAGGATAACCGATTGATGTTGTATATAAGTGGAGAATAGAAATTCTCCTGCTGAAACTAATACTATGTGCAAATGAAGTAGAATCTAAAGAAAACTTGGAGCTACAAAAAAATTGTTACTTGGTGAAAAGATGAGACATAGAAACAAAACACTCACTTTCCGCCCTGAAGGTTGACTTAACAGCCTGCATAGTTAGGATAAGGATCTAGCAAGTGCTGATAAGTGCTGGTTGCTACGTTCTTATAGGCTCTCATGACTCTGTCCATCCACCAATAAGCAATAAGGAACTTGACGGGGTTTTGGAATATAGGTGAGGTTCAGTGGGGTGAAATCTGGAACTGATGACCAGGAAAGAATTCTTGTGATGTCTTTGGTGTAAATCGGTGGTTTCTTAAAGCACTGGGACAGGACCCCTAGGCAGAAAAAGCTGCTCATTTTCCTGATGTGTCACTGATTATATAATTGGGAGCTGGGGCATTGAGGACAAACAGAGTGTCCAGAAGGACTCTCATATGCAAAAGAAGACTAGAGAGAATGGGGACCTGGTTATTGTCAAGCAAATGCTGTTTTTCCCTCCAGTGAGCTATGGATATGAAGACAGTCACCAACTTCCTGGAGGACTATTGTATTCTTCTATCACACATCCTTGTGATTTGGTTTCAGGTTTAAAAGAAATTTAATTTTACATACCTTTACTTTTGCCTCAGCCTCCCTCAATTTTATGGAGGGTAGGGTGATGTTAGGGCCTCAGGAAACTGAGTTAATGGGTCTCTGGAAGTTAGGCTATAGATAGGATAAGAAAGCTTCTTCCTTGTAAATCACTAGGACATGTGTAAAGTGAGGAAGAAAACTGTCCTGTAGTGATAAGGAAAACCTGTGTTCCAAGATGGCTGACCTAGGGAGCTACAGAGTCCCAACTTCTGCCCCTGGGCTCTTCCTGGTTCTCCTCTCCTCTGCCCTGCTTCTCAAAGGTGTCAAAAGTATCAAGTATGCAGAAATAAGAGGTACAAATTACCTTCTTTGTCTGTGATACATACCAAGAATTGATTAGATGGAGGACCTTGATCAGAAAGACTGCTGACACCAAAGATTAACTTTTTCAATCCTCAAGAGTTGTCTGCCTGGAGGAGCAAAGCATTATTCAAAGTCGATTTCATCTTTACATTCTCCTGTGAGTTTATGACTTGCAATGTGAGTTTATGTTTGCAATTCTAAATCCCTCCCTCCTTTTTTTAAGTCACTGTGGCATGCAAGCTTCCATTGTCTGTCTGAGCCTCATGTCTTTCAGGCTCTCATAATTAAGAAATATTTTCTTTCTTTCTTTTTTTTTAAGATTTTATTTACTTATTTGACAGAGAGAGATCACAAGCAGGCAGGGAGGCAGGCAGAGAGAGGAGGAAGTGGGCTTTCCGCAGAGCAGAGAGCCCGATACGGGGCTCGATCCCAGGACGCTGGGATCATGACCTGAGCCAAAGGCAGAGGCTTTAACCGACTGAGCCACCCAGGTGCCCCAGAATTTTTTTTTTCTTCTCATTTTAAGTATTCAGCAAACCAAGGAATGGAGAATGGAGTGAGGAAAACAAATTTTCCTCTCCTCACATTCATTCTGTTGTGGGAACTGACCTCCACACTTTAGCCTGTAAGGACCTGTTTAGCAAGAGCCTTCCATTAAGGTTAAACAATTACTTTGTTGTTTAACCTTAAACTGTCCCTGCTCCCCTTCCCCCAGGGGACTTACTTAAAAACAAGTCCTGGAAACCAGCCCCAGCTAACAAAGCTCAAATACAAGGGTGCGTCAGGCCAGGTGGAGACATCCGATCAGTGGGGGATGCGTACTGTCTTCTTAGTTACCAAGGAGTATGGGCCCTGCCCTTTGGGCACCTTTTGGGCGCCAATTCTGACGAAGGTGATAGCTGGTTCAAATGTCTACTAGTGTAAATTGTCATTCAATTGGTCACCTAGCATGACTGTTGAGATTTCTCTGTTTTACAGTTTCATTGGCCACCTCTGCATGGCCAGGCCCAACTGCATGGCCTTTGCCCTTAAAAGCTAGTCCATGCAGCAGAAAGGTTGCCCTCTCTTGTAAGAGGTGCGTCCCCAAACGTTCGGTTTAATTCTTGATGCTTGGGGCAGAATAAAGCTTTGCTTGACCTTCGCTTTATATCAGTCTCACTCCTTTAATCATGGACCCATTTTGGGGGGGACCTAACAAGCCCCAGAACAGAACGTGCAGACAGAGCTGGGGATCGAGAGCAGCTGAAACTTCATTGCTTTGCCAGCCAAGGAGGCCTCAGCAGGTCGGGGCCATGAAAACTGCAGCCTACCCAGAGGAAGGGGCCAAGGTTTTGTAGGGAGATGCTGGATAATGGCCGATTTCCAGAGGAATTGTGTCTATGCTGCCAGCCACGTTGACCACGCTGTCAGGGTGGAACCAGCTTCCTGAAATGAGGGGATGAGATGAGAAGAGGGGAGGCTTACCAAAGAGAGGGAAAGAAAGTTGCTTAGCTCGTCCTGGAGTTCGCTGAAACATTGATGCAGCCGTTTGGATATTTGTTCCACTTGATGTTTTTCAGTGGTTTCCTTTTCAGGCACCAGGACAACTGTAGTAAGACCTTTTCCTATTTTACAGTTGAGAAAGCACTCAATATTTTCTAGAATGAGTAAAATAAAAAGTATATCCCCAAATTTCAGTGAGAATGCTGAGAATTAGAATTCTCATATTGGGGGCTCCTGGGTGGCTCAGTGGGTTAAAGCCTCTGCCTTCAGCTCAGGTCATGATCCCAGGGTTCTGGATTGGAGCCCTGCATGAGGCTCTCTGCTCAGTGGGGAGCCTGCTTCCTCCTCTCCCTCTGCCTGCTGCTCTGCCTAGTTGGAATCTGTCATGTAAAAAAAAAAAAAAAAAAGAAATTTCATATTTTTGTATGCAGGTAAAAACATACGTTCACTTTGGAAAATTGTGTGAAAGGTAGTTATGGAAATATTTACCTATGGAAGGGGAGCAATTTGTCACCCTAAAATGTGTTCCCTTGGTCTAAAGATTATTTTAGACTGGTATTTTAAAGAAACAGTGGATAAAGGTAAAGCTCTGAAATCCTGTGTTTACTTTGAAAGAGACATTTGCATTTATATGGGAAAGTTTAGTCTGTCAGGTGTCTCCCTCTGGTAGCAGATAGAGGGAGAAGGAGGCAGTCTCCAGAAACTCTCGTCGTGGAGAAGGCAGGGCTCGATCTGTGCTCCCAGCCCCAGCCTTGGTTCCCCTGCTTTGCATGGTGTCCTCCCAGATGCTTCCCTAAGGATCACGCTGGAAGATTTAAAAGGACCCGATCTGTTGGCCTCCCTCTCAGTCGGTCTGTCGGTTTGGGTGGAGACAACATTGTTGTGTTAATTACGGGCTCCAGGTGATTCTCAGTGAGGCCAGCGGTGAGCACGAGGGCTTCGGCTTATTTTATAAGTGGAGAGTAGTCTTTGGCTCTTGGAGGGGTAAGAGGGTCTTTGCTCTGTGAGTCTGCAGTGTTAGGTCCGTGGAGAACAGGGTTCCTACACTGAAGCCGAATTTGTGGGCGTCTGTGGGAGGGGAGACGCCCCTGAAAGCAGAGGGAAAAAAAAAAAAAAAAAAAGCAGGGATTGCCCTCCCAGCAGGAGCTCACGGTTTCTGACTAGCTCCTGACACAAAGGCTAGGAATTTGGGCCTTTTCTGCATTTTAGGATCCTGCCGGTAGCTGAGCCATTTTCAGGTGAAGAGTCTCCATTGGCGATGTTAAAAGCAGTTCTGTGACGCAGCTGTGATTTCTTCACAGAAATCTCGTGAGAAAGAAATCTAGAAAACAACGCAAGAGCAGGAATGGCTGGGTGCTCCGTAAGTCATGAGTCCCAGTTCACAGGTTGAAAGACCCCTCTCCCCTTGCTAAAGGCTTGTTTAAGTAACCTGATGTCCCCAAAGCACCCCCTATCCCCTTGCTGAAGGCTTGATTGTTCCCATAGCCGGATGGCAACACATACCAGGATGTCTATTGTCTGTGATCACCCGGTCTGTCAAAAGAAAAGGCAAATGAGGAATAGAGTGTACCTGGGACTTTCCAGAGTGCTGAGCCA
>NC_081573.1:1296116-1330188 GCF_022355385.1 Mustela nigripes
CAAAGCACCCCCTATCCCCTTGCTGAAGTCTTGATTGTTCCCATAGCCGGATGGCAACACATACCAGGATGTCTATTGTCTGTGATCACCCGGTCTGTCAAAAGAAAAGGCAAATGAGGAATAGAGTGTACCTGGGACTTTCCAGAGTGCTGAGCCAAGGCCCACCAGAACAAACCATTGTGTCCTTGCCTTAAACCCAGTGCCTGACAATGCTTGATTTAAGTTAACCAATCAGATCCCTGTAACCAAGCATTTGCTTCTGTAAGCTCACTTCCCGCCACCCCAAACCTTGCCCTATATAATCTGCTCCCCAATCTATCCCCGGCGTGCTCAGCCCACAAAGGCTGATGCGTCCGCAGGCGCCTGTGTAACCAATAAACCTCTTGCAACTTGCATCCAGTGGAGGCTTGGTGTCTGCTTCTTGGGTGCGGATCGAGGGTCTTTCAAGGTCACGTCATTATTTTCTCCGGAAATTCGTCGTGTTTAGAAATTATGAATCTTGATTTCTGTAGCTCTGATGTTTCTTCCTTATATTTGTACCTATTTTTAAAACCTTTTCAGAAATAATACTCAAAGTTAGGTCTTTAGAACCCTTCTCCCCAGTATCCCAGATCCTTCTCCCCCTTCTTAGAACCTGCCTTCCAATAGGGCACCAACTGTTGTCACTTTGAATTAAGTAAAGTCCGGTAAGTATTGAAAATATTTCCTTAGGATATCAGCGGAGGAAAGCTCTGAGGAGGAGTGGGGATGCCTGACCCACACTCAGCAGCAACTATACAGGGATGTGATGTTAGAGAATTACAGACACCTTGTCTTCTTGGGTGAAAATAAATCCTTCCAGATTAACAAACCCCTCTCTGGGTTTTGTTCCTTCCTGTGAAGACTGTGTCTTGGAAGATTCCTGTGTGAGTGACTGGAATTCAGATCCAGGCAAAAAGGGAAATAAGTTGGGATTTGTAGATGGAGAGAGAAATCTTCATGATGTGTCCTTTTCAGCTCTAGCTTCCCCTTCTTCATCACTTCTGCAGATTCCTGGTCATTTTAAACACTGAGTGGCATAAAATGGTTCTGCCCACGTCTTCTACTCCAGTTTCCACTCACTGTTGTGTAGGTGGTACCTGGAAGTGGAGGTCAGGACGTTAACGTTGGAAGTACCTCCCGTGTGTTTTTTTTTTTTTAAATTTATTTAACAGACAGAGATCACAAGTAGGCAGAGAGGCAGGTAGAGAGAGAGTGGGAAGCAGGCTCCCTGCTGAGCAGAGAGCCCGATGTGGGGCTCGATCCCAAGACCCTGAGATCATGACCTGAGCCAAAGGCAGAGGCTTAACCCTCTGAGCCACCCAGGCGCCCACCTCCCGTGTGTTCTAAAGGGGCCGTTGAACAACAGGATGTGGGAAATGTTTTTCTAGAATTCTGCAGTTTCCTCTCTTCTCTACCAAGCACAACTGTGATTGAAAGACTCTCCAGCAATACTTACTGTCTTTTTTTATAAAAAACAGGCCTCATTACATACAAGCCAGACTTTGTCTCCTTTTTAGAACAAAAGCAGCAGCTCTGGGATGTGATAAGAAAGGAGACAGTAGTCATCCATCCAGGTAGGTGGGAATGAATGAAGCGGGTGACAGAGGTGACGTCCAAATGTGGAGGAGGATGATGGACCTTAAAGTGTGGTTTGAGTCGATTTCCTTGAATGGAGATTAGTTTAGGAAGCCTGGTGGTAGTGGTCAATTCGCACTGAGGGACATCTGCTATCCAAGATTATCAGGCTGTTACATTCTCTAGGGCTTTTCCTTCAGCTCAAGTGCTGGTCCACCACATCCACAGTGAAGGCCAGGCAACTGCCCTGGGATTGAGAGGGCCTCCAGGAACCCAGGGTAGTCAAGTTATTTCTAAAAACCTTAGTGTTGAGCCCTTTGTAAGTTCTGTTTTGCCTCGTGTGAGATGCATGTGAGGGTAGAGGTGGGCATAATGGGATTTGGTGCAGGAATGCTGGAAGCACTGGAGACAGAGATCCCATGTTTTCTGATTTATGCTTTCCAATGTTATGGAGGCTTTAATCTGAATTATACAAAATTGAGACTCAGTAGCATTATCAGATCAGAAAGTACCTCCCTGAAATGACCAGGTCTGATCCTTTACTCCCCTTCAAAAGTTGGTTTTACTTCAAATGAACTTGATCATGGTATCTCCCCTGCCAGGTAAGTTTTGTATGCACTAATAGTAGAAATTTTTCCACTCTGTATTCCATTCCTCAGTGGTGAAGTTATGTAATGTATCTGTTTGTTTCCTAGAATTCATACCTAAATAATGCCACGGGGGGGGGGGGCTAGAACATTTGGAACTCAAGATTTGTAGCCTATAATACAGTCTCAGTTGTTTCCTTATTTATTAATAATTGCATCATTTCATAATTTCATTTTATATAAAGTTATTGTGACTTTGCCATGTTTGTTTTTATTTTTTAATTAGTTGTAGTTGAGATTCATTTCTTTTTTTTTAAAGACTTCATTTATTTATTTGGCAGACAGAGATCGCAAGTAGGCAGAGAGAGAGAAGAGGAAGCAAGGTCCCCACCTAGCAGAGAGCCCGATGCAGGGCTCGATCCCACAACCCTGAGATCATGACCTGAGCCATAGGCAGAGGCTTAAACCATTGAGCCACCCAGGTGCCCCGAGATTCATTTCTAATGTTTCTTTAGATCCCAAATCCTGATAGGACATGGGCATGTGC
The DNA here is from genome assembly GCF_022355385.1 of Mustela nigripes. Classification (NCBI taxonomy): domain Eukaryota; kingdom Metazoa; phylum Chordata; class Mammalia; order Carnivora; family Mustelidae; genus Mustela; species Mustela nigripes. The sequence goes on from NC_081573.1 coordinate 1,298,847, forward strand.
TTTATAAGAAGTGAGGTAGATAATTAGTACAGTCCCCATTTTTAAGAAAAACTTCTGTTTATAAATGTCGTTTTACATCAGGGAAGGTCAGTCATTAGATTTTTGTTCTGCTCTTCTCAGAATATACATGAATTCATCCAAATACTTATGTAAAGTCTTTGTCAATATATTTTAGAGTGTTGGTGGTATTGTTCATCTAGAAATGAAAGGATTTTGCTTGCTGTTCTACAGAATGAATTATATATTCTGCATCAGGAGAGGACTCTGTTAATAACATGATACATTTTTAATGTCTTGTAAGTCCTTATTAGTAAAATTTTTCATTAGATGTTTTTCTGGTTGATATTAATGACTATTCATTGCAATTTGACTGTCCGTGAAGACATGCTAATAATTCCAGTGCTTGTTTTTTATGGGGTCACAGTCACAGTTTAAAAATACAGGGGTGCCTGGGTGGCTCAGTGGGTTAAGCTGCTGCCTTCGGCTCACGTCATGATCTCAGGGTCCTGGGATCGAGTTCCGCATAAGCAGGGAGCCTTCTTCCTCCTCCTCTCTCTCTGCCTGCCTCTCTGCCTACTTGCAATCTCTCTGTCAAATAAATAAATAAAATCTTTAAAAAAAATTAAAAAATACAGTTACACGGGGGCACCTGGGTGGCTCAGTGGGTTAAAGCCTCTGTCTTTGGCTCGGGTCATGATCTCAGGGTCCTGGGATTGAGCCCCGCATCAGGCTCTGATTGCCTCTCTGCCTACTTGTGATCTCTGTCTGCCAAGTAAATTAAAAAAAAAAAAAATACAGTTACATGGTGGTTTTCCTTTTAAATAACTCATCCTTTTTTATGTAAAATGTTTTGGATTAAATTTGGACTTACTCTGGTTTTGCAATTCCATAATCATGTGCTACTTTTTGTCTTGGACTTCCCATATCACAAAGTCATTTGGGTTTCCTTTTTACCTGTGTGTTTTATTATAGGGTGACAATTTTTAACTCAATAGTTTTTAAGACAATGTGAGTTTACCTCAAATCTAAATCACTTTTAGGCCCTTTGCCAATAAAATTATGTATGCGTTGGTCTGTATCAATATTACGCATACATACTATGTTATTCCTCTTGTGTACTTCGTTGTTCAGTGGTCAGTGTATGTTGTATCATGTCTGTGGAGTTGTCATAATAATAGAATTCATTTCATCATCTATTGGTGAATTTATATTTTCCTTGCATGAGAGAAACACTTTCTTGAACAGAAAGTAGTTTTTTTAAAGATTTTATTCATTTATTTGACCATGAGAGAGAGATCACAAGTAGGGAGAGAGGCAGGCAGAGAGAGAGAGGGAAGCAGTCTCCCCGCTGAACAGAGAGCCCGACGCAGGGCTGGATCCCAAGACCCTGAGATAAAAGCAGAGGGTTAACCTACTGAGCCACCCAGGCTCCCTAAAGATAGATTTTTGAGTAACAGCACCAACTAGGAACAAGCACATATGTGTGTGTATCACACCTGTGTCTTCAGAAGGAAAAGGAATATTGGTTCTGAGGAGCACATTTCCAGGTTTCAAAATTGATGATTGCCTAGCAAGCAAAAGTATTGTATATTCATGTTAGGAATAGTATGGAACTTATAGTTCCTAAATCTCGAGTATCTTGGTTTGAGACTCTCCGTATGTAAATCCTATCTTGTGTCTCTGGGTTAACTCGTGCAGGATCCACTCTGCTTCTCTTCTTCCAATCTGCATAATCTTAAAATCTCAAGGATTTTAAGAACAGTTTGCTTGAAATGACTTGGTGTTCAGAATTTAATGTGCACATGGGAGTAATTCTCCAGGGAGCACATTACATTCCATGTAGTTTAATTGATAACATTCACTCTTTCCTTTGTAATACAGACCAACGCATACATAATTTTATTGGCAAAGGGCCTAAAAGTGATTTAGATTTGAGGTAAACTCACATTGTCTTATAAACTATTGAGTTAAAAATTGTCACCCTATAATAAAACACACAAAGAGAAGTAAGATTTCTTGAGTTGCTATTCTTTTCCTTTCTTGGAAGTGACATCATCCAGCTTGCTCACTTCACTGTAACAGTTTGATTAGGTGAAAATGTAGAGACTTTGGGGCACCTGGGTGGCTCAGTGGGTAAGCCTCTGCCTTCCACTCAGATCATGATCTCAGGGTCCTGGGATGGAGCCCCACATCGGGCTCCCTGCTTGGCAGGGAGCCTGCATCCCCCTCTCTTTCTGCCTGCCTCTCTATCTACTTGTGATCTCTCTCTCTGTCAAATAAATAAATAAAATGTTTTAAAAAGTTGAAAGAAATTAAAAAAAAAAAAGACTGATGTGTATGCATAGAAAAGAAGATGTGTATTTTGTGTTATGTATACAGTGAGTAGATAGGTGCTCAGGCCTGATAGAATGGCTCAGACACACTAAAGTGCACTCTCATTTTTTATTTCTTCTCTGCGATATGGTCCTCACTAGGCATTTTGTTCATACTAGCTCTCTCATGGCCCCAAGATACCTGCTCCCCCCCAACACCAGCCATCAGTCCATGTTGAAGGCAGCAAAGGAGACAGTGTAAGTCTGGTTCCACTTAAGAAATTTGAATTGATGCCTCTTCGTGTTCATTCAGGGAAGGCCATCCTCCCCAAGGCCTACTCCACCATGCCCTGGACCAGAACTCTGTCATAGGAGTCAGTCTAAGTAAAAATGTGGAAGTGTAGCACAGATGGACATAGAGATGTTTGCAAATGGCTCTTGTTCTGTGAACTGGTTCACAGCATCTGAGAGAAAGGTAGTCACACTTTGCACTGAAACTGTTTTTTAAAAAGATGCTAACATTTAGAGTATCCTTAATCTTAATGCTCAGAGATTTTATGCTGCATACAAATTGAATGCTAATGAGCTCCTTAAGCCTGCAATTATTTATGGTCTAATGGTAAAAATCATCATCTACAGATTGACAGTGAAAATGCTGGATGCCATCCCAATATAATACATGACATGTATCGATGTCTCGTGTGCATTTCATAACTTAGTTGATAAAATATTTACACAAGTGCCCCTTCTTTTTAATTATATTGCCTTTATACAAGAATGGGACCAGAGGTGTGTTTGGGGTGATCCCAGAAAGCTCAAGGAGAGTATTGAGAGAAAGCAGAGATGGAAAAGAAGGAAGCCAAGATAGTCTTCGTTAGAGTCAGATTAATTTATGAAAAAAGAAAGTGTGTGTTGTGTATGTTGTGTGTGAGTTGTCTAAGTGTATGTCACAACAGTAGCATGATCACAAGCATAGAGGGATTCTGAGAGTGACTTATCTGTGGATAACTCTGGGAGGACCCATGACATTTCCTTCAGAGGTAATCAGATTTTGCCTGCATCAGAATCACCAGGACAGTTGGAAATCTTGGATTGCTTTGCCTATTCCTATATTACCATATCAATAAGTCTGGGGTGTAACTCCTGAATTTCTTTTCTTAGGCATTCTCAAGTCCCTGGCTAGGGAACAGATGCTGAGAACCAGTGTCTGGGGACACATTTAGAGCTCACTTCTTCAGGAAGGGTATTAGCCTATGCAAAATGTAGTCAGGGAACAGGCCCATAATCCTGGTTCTCCTGGTGTGAAAGTGGACTCCTGTGTGTTCTGGGCCTTCCCTGTGTTTTGACCTTGGACACCTGACCTCTGTGTCTGGTTCTTAAGTAGTCAATTGGAAAGCCACTCAGGATACATGTGTGTGGTTTGAGCTGGAATTTTCATTTTGAAGTTCCAATTCACAGAACTTGTTCCATGTGAGGGCTTCTGGTTCAACCACTGAGTGTGAAAGATGAAAATGAATGCAATCACAGGTCACCTTCTGGAAGAGCATTGGACCAGGGTGCCTCGTGTTGATGTGCAGGGTATCCAGGGTCAAACCCTGAGTCTACCAATATTGAGATAGTCACTCAACCTTCTTGTATCTGAACCATTTCTGCCAGTAAAAGGTCAATAACATTAGCACTAATGAAGGACCCCAGGTCAGAACTATAGTATAGCCTATAAGTTTTAACATTCTTTTTATAACCAGCTTATGCTAATTAGGAAACTGCGGCCAGCTGACCATAGATAAGGGAGTCAGCAAGCAGCATAACAGGATAACGAATAGCAAAAATCTGTGTTTAACCCAGCTGTTTCTGGCTTCTGTATAATAATGCTTCTAATGCTTTGCTAAGAAATGAAAAATTGCTTAAACCCTAGCTTGCTGTGTAATCAAATAAAGTTATACCCTTCCCCTGTTAAGAATTTCCCCTACTACTAAGTAAAATTGATAAGGGTTGTCTCCCGTACCAAGGCCGGAGACGTGCGGTTCAGCACCTATGCTAGCTGGAGACGTGCGGTTCAGTACGTATACAGATAAAGGTTAGAAACGTGCAATTCAACACGTACCCTCTACTGTACACTACCTGAACGGTGACTGGCCAGAATGTATGGTTGGTTTTAAAGGATTGGCTACCTGTGTGTAGGCCTTGCTGTAATGCTTTGAAATTACTGGCTAGAAAAGTGAGGGCTCTGATGTAATGGACTGTAAAATTCTATATAAAGTCATTCCCGAAACAGATCGGGGCTCTCAGACACTGACCCATCCCTCGCGGATTTCGTGGTCAAATGTCCCTGGGAGTCCGAGCATGCCCGAATAAAATCCTCTTGCTTATTGCATCCAGTGGTCTGTGAGTGCGTCCTTGGGTGCGGGTCCTCTAGGGTCTTTTACTAACACACAGAATTAAGGATATTAAATACATTAAAATAGATAAAGCATCTGGCGTTTGGGTGGCTCAGTGGGGTAAGCCTGTGCCTTCAGCTCAGGTCATGATCTCAGGGTCCTGGGATCAAGCCTTGTATTGGGCTCTCTAATGAGCAGGGGGCCTGGTTCCCGTTCCCCTCCCTGCCTGCCTCTCTGCCTACTTGTGATCTCTCTCTCTGTTATCAAATAAATAAATAAAATCTTAAAAAATATAGATAAAGCATCAGTAACCATGGGACATACATTGTAGGTATTATGCAGAGGAATATGTGAGACTTCAGTGAATATTTAGGCTTTTATTTTTCATGAAAAAGGTAGCCCAGCCATCCTGTTCCATGCGGAATGTTCTCCATTTGAATGTAGCTTTTGAACCTCGGAAGAAAGCCAAGTAGCCTGTATGCGTGTGAAAACTGCAGTAGTCTTGTCTGGTCCAGATGTTCCCTGGAATCCTGTGGAATTGCTCACGCTGCTATCTGTACCTTTCCCTTTACTGGAATGGAATGAAGGCACCTTTGAGAGGTTTTAGTCTCAATCATCTGAACGTAGCCACCTGTTTGTCATTCATTCTAGAGGTATCCCAGGGACTGTGGCAACTTCTAGTTAAAACATTTGCCACAATTTGGTCGCTAATGTTATTTTCTGTGTTTATAGAGGGTCAGACATGTACCCATTGGCAGCTGTGGGCCCCTGAGCGTTTTCCAAGCCAGCTCTGGCATGTCCCTGGTCGGGTGGATCCCCAGGTTACATACACACATTGGCAGGACTGAAGCCCATTCTCTGTTGCAGAAAGAGTACAGTAGGCTGGGCTCTGAGACTGCCCCAGTTCAATATACAACACAAGTTCACTGTTCATCCTGCAGAGACACCTTATGTTCCACACTTGGGCCATGTTACTGGCTCGCTGCTCTCCTCAGTAGCCATATGACATGGGCTCTGTGCTCGCCCAGGGCCTATGTTCAGGCATCCTGGTATGGTAGCAGTGGAAGCTATGGTCAGCAGTGGAAAGTGACTGCCTGCTTGCAGGCCTGCCCAAACAGAGGGATAGAATGTCCTTAATGCTCTAGTGCAGTGTGTTGGCAGTGACCAAACACAAGCCTAGCTGGTGACAAACCATGACCAGGTATTCCCATCTAGCCCTGCACATGAGCAGGGTCCCTGGGGTCTCTCGGTGTGATTGTAGGGCGGGACACAGTCTAGTCTGGCAGTCTTCCAAGATCTGATCACCTTTTTATTTTTTTAAGGTTTAATTTATTTATTTGTCAGAAGGAGCACAGGTGGGAGGAGCTAGGCAGAGGGAGAGGGAGAAGCAGGCTTTCCGCTGAGCAGGGAGCCTGAGGCAGGGCTCCATCCCAAGACCCTGGGATCATGACCTGAGCCAAATGAAAGCAGACACTTAGCTGACTGAGCCCAAGGTGCCCTTGATCACTGGTTGTTGTAGCCCTGCCCCCCTTGCCCGTGTCTGTGGTCCTCTGGTCCAGCACCAGATTCCTCCAGGGTTCCCCATGAGGTGAGATCTCAGTGGGCCACTCAGAAAGGGGCCTGCCATTTGGGGAATGCTGGATGCCCACAGTGGGGGGTTTTCTTGGTGGAGCAATTGTAGTTCATTTTGGTTTTTCATGGTAGGGCTGTGCTGGCCCTAGGGAGGTGCCTTGTGATCAAAGTGAAATTGTTCCTCTTACTTTTCTAAGGACCCTCTTGGTCTCTGGGGTTCAGGGGCTGCTTTGGCCTCACCCCTGAGTACTTAGAGTTGCCATGGAGGTCTGATGCAGACAGGTGCTAGTTTGATGCCGTCATCCCTCTGTGATGGATGGTTTTGTGTTTCAAGCTAAATGTATTTCTCTATATGCCAGTGTTTATGTGTGTATATTTTTATGTTTCTGTGTATAAATACGCACACAAATGTTTGTCATCCATGAAGTAGAATATTTACATAGTGTAACATTTGATATTGAAAGATTAAACTAGGGGCGCCTGGGTGGCTCAGTGGGTTAAAGCCTCTGCCTTCGGCTCAGGTCATGATCCCAGGGTCCTGGGTTCGAGCCCCGCATCGGGCTCTCTGCTCAGCAGGGAGCCTGCTTCCTCCTCTCTCTCTGCCTGCCTCTCTGCCTACTTGTGATCTCTCTGTCAAATAAATAAATTAAAAAAAAAAAAAAAAAAAAAGAAAGATTAAACTAATAGTAACAGGGAAAACTCCTTTCATGTTAAAGATTACTCTATACAATATATTGTGATGCTGGTTATTTGATTGGTTGTCATGACATGGAATTTTTTTTGTTGTTGTTGTTCTGTTTTGTTTTTTGATTTTATCTTCCTGTTCTAGTTACAGCTCCAGGAAAACTCCAGTAAAATATATTCAAGCAGATTTTACTGTTACCATTAATGTTTCTTTTATTTATGTTCAGTATTCCAGTGGAGGTTGGGTTTGCATTTACTGAGTTGTTTTATGTTTCTCCTTAGACTTTATCTATTTTTTTAACTCTTTGTTTGTGTTTCCCTGTGTTCATATTTAAAAAAATAATTCTACAGTTCATTCTTTCTCTGTGACCATTCTTTTTCCAGTAACATACTGCTTTAGGTAGAAATTAAAGCATGCATTTGAAATCTAGTCACAATGTGAAATTCCTTCCTACTTTAATTTCAATTTGTCAGTATATGTATATTGTTCATACTTACATCTATTTTTTTAAAATTTTTTTTATAAACATGTATTTTTATCTACATCTATGTTTTTGATGGTGCGGCTTTTGTTTCTATTTTTAATTTAATTTTTAAAATATGATTTATTGGGGCACCTCGTTGGCTCAGTTGGTTAAGCCTCTGCCTTCAGCCCAGGTCATGGTCTTGGGGTCCTGGAATCAAGCCCCACATTGGGTTCTGTGCTTGGTGGGGAACCTGCTTCCCCCCCACCCCTCTACCCGCCTCTCTGCTTGTTTGTGATCTCTGTCTGTCAAATAAATAAATAAAATCTTAAAAAAAAAAGACATCACGTGTACAGACCACAGATGAACAGCTTCATGGAATTTCAGACTGATCTCATCTGTATAAGCCTTTGAGGTTATGAAACACAATATTGTCCTCTGAGTCCCCGTTGAGGTCTCAGTAACTTTTGCCCTAATCTCAGCACCATTTCAGCATCTAAGGGAAGAGATTGCTGCGCTCCCTTTTTTACTCTGTAGAAATATCATCAGGCAATGGGGACTCTTGTATTCGGCTTTTTTTTTCTTTCTCAGTATTTGTGAGTTGGTTGGTTTTCCTGCATGTTACGGTGCATCATTCATTAGAGTGGAGCGATCCCGTTTTGTTGTGTGGATACCAGTCACCCCATTCTGTTGTTAACAGGAGGGGGGATGGTTCTCTGTGCAGGACTGTCATGACAATTACTGATATATAAAATCTGTGATTTGTCTTTCAGCGGAACATGCACACATATCTGCTGACTGTTTGATGTGGGACTGGAATCCGGGTACTTACGGCTAGATATGTTCAGCTTTAATAGATACTACCAAACCCTTCCCACCAAAACTTGCACCATTGTTCACACACAGCAGCAGTGATTCCTAGGATTTCTGGCTTATCTGCGTGCTTTCTAAAACTTGGTAGTTTATGTAATTTTGGTGTCGGGCTTCGGGTTAGCAAGTGATGTTACCAAGTTGTGGTTTTATTTGCTTTTTTGTTGTGTTGTTACTCTCTACTAGTATGAAGTTGGGTATTAACCTATGGATAATCTCTTTGTCAAAGTGTCTTACATACTGTGCCCCGTTTTTTCTCTTATGGTATCTTTTTCTTTAGTCTTTGTAGTTCTGCATATATTACTAGAATGATTCCTTTTTCTCCTCTATCATTCTACATCTATTTCTATCTCTTAATATTGTGATGCAAAGAAATTCTTAATATTTTTGGAATCTAATTCATCATTTCATCCTTCATGGTTAGTTTTTTTTTGTTTGTTTTGTTTTATTGGTTTTAGAATTTTTTTCTTATACCAAGAACAGAGAGAGAGAATGATTTGTGTTTCTCTAAATGCCTCATTAATTTTACAAATTCAATCGGAAGTGTATTAAAAATCAATGTGCTATATGGTTTCTGTGGTTACTGAGGTTTTCTATTCTTTTTTCCCCCCACAACATCACTAACATATTGAAATGTATTCTGAAAATGTTGTACTGTACTTTCTTTTCATTTCCTTACCCAAGTCATTTCTTGTGATGGATTCCCATTTCCATGATCTTAGACGTAACTACTCCTTTGATTTCTCTCCATTCTTCATGTATCTCTAGAGAGGCACAAAGCCTGCTGTGGGGCTCAGTCCCAAAACACTGAGATCATGACCTGAGCCAAAATAGATGCTTACCCAACTGAGCCACTGATGCAGTCCCACCCATGATTTTTATTTTATTTTTTATTTTTATTTTATTCATTCATTCATTCATTCATCCATCCATCATTTATTCATTCATTCACTTATGGAATTTAGAACTCTGGAATTGAAAATATGGGCATCAGTTGCACACTTGTGAGAAATATAGAAACTTAGACCCAACCCAGAAATCAAAATCAGAATATAAATTTTAACAAGGCCTCAGTTGATTGTCAAACAGAGTAACATTGGAGAAATATATGTCTAGATCATCTACACTCTTCCCTTATTCTATGCTTATATTTATGTCTGTAGTATATTATTTTGATAACTGTGACTTTACAGTATGCCTTAAATCATGATGTGTGCTGTTCATTTTCCAGATTATTCTGGGTATGTGTTATCCTGTGACATCATGTAAAGTTAGGGCGCATTTTGTTCTTTCTGCAAAAATAGCATTGGGAATTTGATAGAAAGTACATTGAATCTGCAGGTCAATTGAAGTTTTGTTGATAGGGCAATAGTCTTAAGTATTTGAGTGAAAGAACATTGATATGTTTCCACTTATTTCTTGTTTCAATTCCTGCACACTATTCATAGCTTTCATTGTTCCAGATTTGATATCGTTATGTTGAATATAAGCATTTTTGGGGGGGGGATGTTCCTCTAAATGTATTATGTCTTTACTTTTGGAATTCTTTTTTTATGTAGAAACAACAAATTTTTCATGTGTTGGGTTTGTATTTTCCAGTGTTGTAAATTTTTGTAGTTTTCACAGGTTTCTTTATATTGTTTTAAAGATTTCATTTATTTATTTGACAGACAGAGATCACAAGTAGGCAGAGAGGCAGGCAGACAGAGGGGGAGAAGCAGGCTCCCTACTGAGCAGAGAGCCTGATGCTGTGCTCAATCCCAGGACCCTGGGATTATGACCTGAGCCAAAGGCAGAGGCTTTAACCCACTGAGCCACCCAGGCACCCCTTTTCATAGGTTTCTAGCAAAAAGGATTCCCAGGAAAGGAAAACGGCCTTTGAATAGGGGGTGCTAGACACATCACATCTCAGGAACAGAATTAGATAAGTACCAAATCACCCTCAGTACTCCAGAAATGGCCATGAAGACTGACAGATCATACTCCCCAAGTTACAGGAGAGAAGACACCACATCATAGAAGGCAGAAAGTTTGGAGACATGGTTGAGGGAGGGAAGAATTACAGTGCTATGGAAGGCAGGGATCTCTGGTTGTGGGGAAAGTGGCATGACAGAGGGAAAGCAAAAGGAGAATGTTTCTACAAAACCCCTGGCTTGGAAAACAAGTGGGCTGAATTTCATGAGTTCTTGGAATTAGCAGGTCTTAAAGCCTAGAGTTTTAAAGGTCAGCAGGCTTGCCTGGGATAGAGCCAAGAAGGTACTGTGCTACTCCTGGAGAGAAGGAAGGCAAGCAACCTGGGTACAGACAACCTGCAGACAGTGATCAGAGGAATGACTGGGGGACACAATGGGAAGAGTATTTACTAGTCTAGGAGTGTTTCCCTGTGAGGAAACATTCAGTGGGATATGTGTCTAAGAACATAGGAGTTAAATGACACCATTTCCATCTCCTGCCCTAGCATAATCTCAGAGCAGTGTCCCAGTGTCCCAATCAGTGAGGACATTGGCTGTCTGGCTTGCTTCCTAAGTCCCAGGCCCCTGTGCTCTGGTTGGACTGACCATCTCAGTCTAGGTTACCTCAGGCCAAGAAAGGTGGGCCCCTGCCCACACCACATCTCCTGAGGAGAGAGTTCTGCACAACCTCCGTTCTGGTGGAGGTGATTTCAGGTCTCATTTCAGAAGCAGACCAGAGCTCACCTAGGTAAAACTGACCACATTCAGACCAGGGAGCAAATTCTGTCTATAGAAGGGAGGAGAGCCTCTGCAGACCACTGACTAGAAGGATGTAGCAGGACACATCACTGGCTTTTCTAACACAGAGAGGAAGGCAGACTTAGACAAAATGCCATGATGGAAGAATTTATCCCAAAAGAAACAAAAAAATATGGCCATTGTCAGAGACCAAAGGGAAGCAGTTATCGGTAACATACGCCATGGAGAATTAAAGGCAACAACTCACAGGTTTGAGAAAAAAGTGCTGAGAACTTTACCACAGAGACAAGAGTTAAAAGATTAAAAAATGGAGCATAGGGACGCCTGGGTGGCTCAGTTGGTTAAGCAGCTGCCTTTGGCTCAGGTCATGATCCCAGCATCCTGGGATCGAGTCCCACATCAGGCTCCTTGCTCAGCAGGGAGCCTGCTTCTCCCTCTGCCTCTGCCTGCCATTCTGTCCTCCTGTGCTCTCTCTCTCTCCCTCTCTCTCTGACAAATAAATAAATAAAATCTTTTCAAAAAAATGGAGCATAGGGGTGTCTCAATTATATCTGATTCTTCATTTAAGCTTAGGTAGTGATTTTAGTATGCTAGGATCCAGCCCCAAGTCAGTGTCAACATTCAGTGTGCTGTCTACTTGATACTCTCCCCCTCTCTCTATAGCTCCCACTCATGCTCTTTCTCTCTCTCTGTTTCTCTCTCAAATAAATAAATTTTTTTTAAAAATTAGTGAGATTAACAATGCAATAAATGAGATTGAAAAGAGGGTTGATGCAATAAACAGCCAGCTGGAGGAAACAGAGGAAGGACTTTCTGATTTCAAGGACACAAAAAAGGAAAACAATCTGAGCAAAAGAGAGAATATTTGATGTAGGGAACTCAGTGACTGCATCAAATGTCGTAACATTCCTAGGTCTTGGGCTTTTCTGTGCTGGGAGAGTTTTGTTTCCAAATATAACTTAAATTCCTCTTTCTGGTGTAAGAAGAGTTCCCATTTATTTGGCAGAGGGTTGATAATTCAGTCTTAGTAACTTGTGCAATTTTAGGAATTATCTGTTGTTGTTATTGTTTTTATTCCTAATTTATCTGATTTGGTAGTATATAAATGCTGACTAAGTTAAAGCACAGCCAGTTTTAGTATTTTAGGTAAACTGGGCATTACATTCATTGTTCTGTTACTATTCTGGTCTCTCTTTTATTTATTTCAGTTTTATCTTTGTTACTTCTTTGTACTACTAAATTTCATCTAAGTTTTTTCCTGTCTTTGTTTCTAATGGAAAGTTTTTTTTTTTTTAAAGATTTTATTTATTTATTTGACAGACAGAGATCACAAGTAGGTAGAGAGGCAGGTAGAGAGAGGAGAGGAGAAAGCGGGCTCCCTGCCAAGCAGAGAGCCCAATGGTGACTGGATTCCAGGATCCTGAGATCATGACCTGAGCTGGAGGTAGAGGCTTAACCCACCAAGCCACCCAAGCACCCTTCCAGCTCTTTTTTTTTTTTTTTAAACTCAGCTATGTATTGCATAAAAAGAAATTGCATAAAAAGGAATTGGAAAATGGAAAGTGGAAAGTGTTGTAGAAAATGTTTAGCAGAAATAAACAATACAAACAATAGAAAAACAGATAGAAAAACAATAGAAAAACAAATAGAAAAAAATTAAATTAGGATTCTTTAGGGTCGTTTATAGATCATGTCATCTGTAAACAAAGATAATGTTACACTTTCTTTTTTCAGTTTGAATTCTTTTTATGTGTTTTTTTTTTTTTTAAGATTTTATTTATTTCTTTGACAGAGAGAGATCACAAGCAGGCAAGAGGCAGGCAGAGAGAGAGGAAGGGAAGCAGGCTCCCTGCTGAGCAGAGAGCCAGATGCGGGACTCTACCCCAGGACCCTAAGATCATGACCTGCGCCGAAGGCAGTGGCTTAACCCACTGAGCCACCTAGATGCCCCTTTTTATGTGTTTTTTATTCCCTAGTTGTTCTGACTAGAATGCCCAGTACCATGTTGAAAGGCAGTGGTAGGTTTACTTCATTATTTCATTTCTGATCATAGAGAAGCTTGCAATCTTTATCTATTGAGTATGTTGGATTTTTTTCTGTTTGGTTCATTTCAGTTTTGTGTTTAAATAACCATCCTTCTAATGTTACATGTATGTGGCACTTTTCCAGATTATTTGAGATGCAGAAAGGGATTTGTGCTAGAACATGACAGTATCACAGAATTATCTATTAGGGTATGTGGTCAGTATGTTGTGTTCAAAGATAAGGTGTCCGTGGAGGAAGGAAATTCTGATGATTCCTTCCCAGCCATCTTTCTGACACTCTCTGATTGACTGGAAACTTGTATGTTACAAGCCATCAGTATATTCATCTGAAAGTAGTAAGTGCAATAAGTTTCCTTTTCTCTTATTTGATATCTTTCAGTCATATCTTCACATGACGCCCAGAACTTTCTGCAAAATCTGAGCATAGAAGCTTCTTTCCAAAAAGTGACAATGAGTAGATACAAAAATAGTGCTCTTGAAAATGTATACTTAATGACAGACCGGGACGGTGATAGGGAGAGGGAAGGGCATCAAAGATACCATGAAGGACGTAGCCCATCTGAGGTAACGGCATCTAATAAGACTTAAAATGACCCGAATAGTGAAGGATATAAAACATCGTGGAAAACCTCCCTTTTTAAGTCAGCTGCTTCCACAAAGCAGTGTGTTTCTGTCAGCAGAAGCTCCATTCAAGTATTCCAACATAGCTCTTTGTGGAAAGACAGTTTGGAAAGTTACCTAGTCCATGCTGAAAACAATGATTGGAACCATTTTCATAATGGGATTGGACTGACTTTTCCATCAGATACTTCTGAAAATCAGAGACTGAATAATGAAGAACAAAGTGCTAAGCAGGATCCATATGAGAGGGGTGTCACTGAGGAGTCAACCCTCCAGAATGACCAGAGCCCTTCCAATGGAGACAGCATTACTCAGTGCCCTGAATCTGAGAAAACACTTAACCAGGGCTGCAGTGTTCAGAGACGTGTGAGGACTCAGTTTCAGAGAACCAGTATGAATGTTATAAATGTGGAGAAGTCTTTCATCAGAGGTCTAACCTTATTACACATGAGAGTATCCATTTGGGAGAAAATCCTGATGAATCCAGTCAGTGTGAGAATGGTCCTCAGCAGTCCTCCAGTATTGGTGATGATCAGAGAATTCACGAGGCCAAAAACCCATTCAGATATGCTAAACGTGGTCCCACATTTAGTCAGTCATCAAGAGTAAGTAGAAACAAGACAATCTCTAGCAGGGAGAAAACATGCATTTTTAAGGGATGTGGTAAAGTCTTTGACTGGCACTCAACCCGATCTCAGCATCAGCAAATGAATACTGAAGTGAAATCATACAAATGTGAAGAATGTGGTAAAACCTTTAAGTACTGTTCATCCCTAAGGAAACATAGGCAAATCCATACTGGAAAGAAACTCTATGAATGTAAAGAGTGTGGCAAAGTTTTTAAAATTTGCTCAACACTTGTTCAACATCACAGAATTCATACGGGAGAGAAACCTTACAAATGTGAGGAATGTGGTAGGTCCTTTAGTCAGCAGTCAAACCTTAATCAACATCAAAGAATTCATACTGGAGAGAAGCATTACAAATGTCAAGAATGTGGCAAGGCCTTTAAGAAGCCCTCATGCCTTGATCAACATCACAGAATTCATACTGGAGAGAAACCTTACAAATGTAAGGAATGTGGTAGATCCTTTAGCCAGCAGGCAAACCTTACTCGACATCACAGAATTCATACTGGAGAGAAGCCTTACAAATGTCAAGAATGTGGCAAGGCCTTTAAGGAGCGTTCACCCCTTAATCAACATCACACAGTTCATACTGGAGAGAAGCCTTACATATGTCAAGAATGTGACAAGGCCTTTTCACGGAGGTCATTGCTTAGTAAACATCACCGAATTCATACTGGGGAGAAACCTTACAAATGTAAGGAATGTGGCAAGTCCTTTAAACAGCGCTCAGTCCTTACTCGACATAACAGAGTTCATACTGGAGAGAAACCTTACAGATGTCAAGAATGTGACAAGGCCTTTAAGTGTCACTCAGCCCTTAGGAATCATCTCAGAACTCATACTGGAGAGAAACCTTACAAATGTAAGGAATGTGGCAAGGCCTTTAAACAGCGCCCACACCTTACTCAACATCACAGAGTTCATACTGGAGAGACACCTTACAGATGTCAAGAATGTGACAAGGCCTTTAAGTTTTACTCAACCTTTACTAATCATCTCAGAACTCATACTGGAGAGAGGCCTTACAAATGTGAACAATGTGGCAAGGCCTTTCAGCAGAGCTCATCGCTTACTGCACATCACAGAAATCATACTGGAGAAAAACCTTACAAATGTAAGGAATGTGGCAAGGCCTTTTCATTGCGCTCAAACCTTCATAAACATTGCAGAACTCATCCTGGAGAGAAGCCTTATAAATGTGAAGAATGTGGCAAGGCCTTTAACCAGCGCTCACACCTTACCAAACATCACAGTAGTCATACTGGCAAGAAACTTTAAAAATGTAAAGACTAGGAGTAAGGACTGTAAAACCCTTACATCACAGACCTTGCATCTGATATAACTGGAGAATAACTATACACATCTAAAGAAGTCCATCCTTTCCCTGAAACTCATACCATTGTAGTTATATGGGAGCAACACGGTAAAATGTGATGAATGTGGTAAGACCTTTAACTGGAATTCAGTCTATACTCTGTGTCCCAAAATGCACACTAGATTCAAACCCTAGTAAGAAGATGATTGTGGAAAGACCCTCATTTTAATATACACTTTTGTAAACACAGAAAGTGCTAAAGAAGGTAAATTGAATCATACAAATAATTAAAAAACTCTGATTGAACATCTAATGTCAATAAATGTCACAGATACCACGTAAAGGAGTGTATGAGTCCCTCTATTCAGACAGTACTCGTTAGTCCAAGGAAAAAGATCACGTTAAACACCTGGAAAATGTATATGCTGTTATGTTGGAAAGATTTGTGGGGGAGTTTTTACAAGGGTACAATTAGTTTTGATGTGCTTTTTGTTATATTGAGCCTTTTTGAGGTTTTTGACCAACAAAATATTAATGTACTTTATTCTCAAATCACTTCTGGAGATTGACTGACTTGTACTGGGTGCATGAATCCGTTAGCCTGATTTTTGCTCCATCAACGGCATCCGATGCCCTGTTGCACTCGGTGGGACTCACACATCCCAGATTTTCCTTGGAAGATGACAACTGTGTAATAACATGAAGGAAGAAAATCCAAGTGGAGACACTGCTTAGGGTTATAGCATTGATGTAAATTGCCATGAAATAGGTGTTCAGAACAATATTTTTCTTCATTTACTAAAACTAAAGAACTTCCTGAATATTACACATTCAAGGTTTTCCTGATTGCTCTTTAAGGAAAAAACAGTGGTGCACCAGCTAACTACTGATGTATCTTCGTAATAGTGATCTTTAGAGAATAGGAGTGGATGCGATTGAAATGAAGAAATCCTCCCCCATAACAGAGAGAGGTTATCTAACTCTTCCCTACCATGCCATATAGCTGGACATACACATCTGTTGCGACTGTCAGCAGCACTGGAACTTAAGGAAGTCACTTCCACATCATGATATCAGCTATAGGAGTTAACGCTTGTATTCCATATTTTGAACAAGTGTAACAGTGGATTTGAAATGCATAACATAGTCTATGTGTGAATTTAATGTACTTCAATTAATCGAACATAATGGTTTTTAATAATTAACATGAATTTGTGATGAGTGGTGTGTTATTCTACCACCAAGCTGAACCTATCTCATTTTTTTTTTTTTTAAGATTTTATTTGACAGGGAACACAAGCAGGGGGAGAGAGAGAGGGAGAAGGAGGTTCCCCACTGAGCAGGGAGCCTGATGCAGGGGTAAATCCCAGGACTGGGGCCACGACCTGAGCTGAAGGCAGATGCTTAACTACTGAGCCACCCAGGCAGCCCCTATATCATTTTACTGAAAGGTGTACACAACTGGTGTTATCTGTCACCTATTTGGTAATGGAAGGGAATAATATTCTCATGATACATTCTCTCAGTGACCTTAAGGTTGAAAAGATGGGTGATTTCCCCGCCTAGTTTATCTAGTGTATTATTTTATCCTCCTTGTGCTGACTGTGATATTACCCATATATTACAGGTTTTGTGGGGGGTATTTTTTTTTTGAGATTTTATTTATTTATTTGACAGACAGAGATCACAAGTAGGCAGAGAGGTAGGCAGAGAGAGAGAGAGAGGAAGCCTGCTGATCAGAGAGCCCCATGTGGGGCTTGATCCCAGGACCCTGGGATCATGACCTGAGCCAAAGGCAACGCTTTAACCCACTGATCCACCCAGGTGCCCCTTGTGGGAGGTATTGTTGACATTTTAGTTCACCTGATCCGTGGTGCTGCTACTTGCCATCCACTTTGTGTACTCAGCACTTTTACAGGGACCTTGAGTGGACACCTGCCCTGCTCGCTAGTGTGTTTCCTATGATGTGGTTTTGGAATATAGGGGACGTTCTGTGGGGTGGAGTCTGGATCCTATGACCAAGAAAGAATTTTTGAGGATGTCTTTGGTGCAAAATTTTGGTTTGTTAAAGCATGGGGACAGGACTCGTGGGCGGAAAGTGCTGCTCCTGTGGGGTTGTGAGGCATGGCTTGGGGGAGGTAAGGAAAAAAAAGAGGTTTTGAGAAAGAACATTCATATATTAAAGAAGATTCAGGGGATCTTGGGGGCCTTGCTGTTGTCATGGTTGTTTACCCCTCTCGTAAAGCATTAACAGTAAGATATTTGGATTATTCCGGAAGCAGGATTACATTCCTCCTATCCAACCCTGTCCTTTTCAGTAGGCTGCAGGTTTAAAAGAAATTCAGTTTTATTTACATTTCCTTCAGCCTCAACCTCCCAAAATTTTAAGGAGAAGAGGGTGATGGTAGGGCTTCAGGAATCTGAGTTATGGGTCGCTGGAAGTTCAGCTATAGATAAAAGAAGGCTTCTTCCTTGTAAATCACTAGGACATTTGTAAACCAAGGAATACTCAAGTCTTGCAGGATTGTGATCTCTACCATGTAACTATTTGTTTCTCCTTTAGGGCACACAGGAGTGCATGAGGAATGTCCCATATATCCCATGGGGGGTGGGGGTACATGGGGTGTCAGTTTCTGCTTCATCCTCAGCTTGCCTTCTGTTCTCTCATCACCTAGACAACACTCTGTAGAGTCACAAGGTAATGTTACTTGAGACATGACAATCAGATCCACCTCTGTGGGCAATCCTCTGTCCCTTTTCCCAAGCATTTCCCATCCTGTGTTCTCCTAGAGAAGATGCCCACAGAGCTTACCCAAGCTGGCATTTGTTTGAATGGCTAAATGTGGACTTGAACTGGGACTCTCAAGCACTCCACCATGACCCATAATAAAGGTATGTTCTCCATTTATTTGTGGGGGTGTTGGTTTTATATCATGTGCCCAAGTAACCATGCCACATAGGTCAGAAGTAGGAGTGAGACTGTAGCCCAGGTCACAGATCAAAAATACATAAAATAAAAAAGTGAGCATATAGACTGCAAATGTCTCAATTTGCACAATGGACTCCATGGATTTAGAAAAAGAATTTTTATTTGTTTTATTTCCTAGTTATCTCCAGCTTTATAGCTGTATTTTTGCTCATTTTTCCCCCCAGCTAATAGGCATCACAAACATATTTTTTGCCTGGGTTGTGCAGGAGTGTCTTCACTAAACCCTTGAGATTAGAGAGCTGGAAGGCCAATGGGTATTAATTCAGACATTAAACACTGGGATGTGGCATGTGAATCTATGTAGAACTTGAAGAAATCACCATCCTTAGAACATAAGCCCTATTAAAAGAAAATGTAAAAATTGCATCTACTGTGGGTAGGGGCCTGGAGATGGCTCTCTTCAGTCACTGTAAAGGCACAGGCAGCTCTTGGTGGTGTTATGTGATGAATACATGTAATGGGAGAAAGGAATTGGCAAATGTGGTGGGTTTCTGAGGAGTAGGGAAGTCCTACTTTATCTTCATGATTTAACTGAATTCCTATTTGTTACTGATGATCAGATGCTGTCGGATCATATTTATCAAAATTGCCCAAACCTAATTTGGTAGCACTGGATAAAGAGGGGTATTGATGATGTGCTCATGTGGGCATAGCTTTCAAAAGTCACATGGTAGAGTAGCTGTTGGCAATGAAGGAGCCTTCTGGACAGTGAGATAGGCAGGATCAGCAAGGTGTGTGCTGTGGTAGAACCCAAGCACTGCTCTTTCAGGGATAAAAGCCCAATCAAGATTTGAGCCACTGTTGATGGGGGACTTTTCAGGGAAGCTGCTGCAGTGTATTGTGGGAACCTCCTGTCTGTACTCCGTGCCATTTTTAATACCCTCCCCCGCTCTGGCTCTATCTGCTGTAGTTTTAGAATGTAGGTGAGCTTCGGTGGGGTGGAGTCCAGCCGATGACCAAGAAAAAATTGTTGAGGCATCTTTGGTGCAAAATGTTGTTTTATTAAAGCATGGGGAGAGGAGGAGGGCAGAAAGAGTTGCTGCCACCAGGGTCATGAGGGGTGGCTGATGTTATACTATGGGGTTGGGGAAAGATGAGGAATAAGGTAGTTTTCAAAATGATTTTCATATGTTGAGGACTCATAGGATACTGGAGGCCTTGCCACTGTCAAGTTAAGGTTGTTTTTCCCTCTTAGTAAGGCATTACCATGAATACAGTTGGGAGTTTTCTGGAGGAACATTACATTTTGCCCTCTTCAAGCATCTGTCAATGGGCTGTAGACTCTAAGGTCACTTAAATGAATGTACATTCCCTTCTGGAAGTGTGGTAATTGATAGAAGTGCTTTGTTTTTGTAAATTTCTAGGACATTTGTAGAACAGAGGGACACCCATGTCTTGCAGGATTGTGATCTCCATAAGTTAACTATTTGTTTTTTCCTTCAGCCAGGAGCCCCTGAGGAATGTCACATGCATCCCATGTGGGGGGTGGGGTTTGAGGGTGTCAGCTTCTGCTTTGTCCTCAGCTTGTCTTCTGGTCTCTCATAATTTCCATGACATGGATTTGATGGAGGATCAGTTCAACATGGGATATTAATCCCTCTACAAAGGAATGTAACCCTGCCATTTGCCACAACATGGGTGAACTAGAGAGTATTATGCTAAGTAAAATAAGTCAAAGAAAGACAGATACCAGATGATTTCACTCCTGCGTAGATTCCAACAAACAAAACAAGTGAGCAACGAGAATGGGAACAAGAAAGGGAGAGACAAAGTAAGAAACAGACTCTTAACTATAGCAAGCAGGCTGGTGGTTGCCAGAACCGAGGTGGGGAAGCGGATGCGTTAAATGAGTGATGGGATAAGGAGTGCATCTGCAAGGCACACTGGGTGTCGTATGGAATTGTATACTCTTGTACTCCTGAAAGGAATATTGCCTTGTATGTTAGCTAGCAGGAATGTAAAGAAAAACCTTTAAAAAATGCTTTTTAAGATGGGAGAAACTTTGTGTCTTAGGTCACCAAAATGTACTTTTGGAAAGAAATTGAAACATTTATTCTTTCTCCCTTGCTGATGCTATCAAACTTTTGACTCTTCATATATATATATATATATATATATATATATATATATATATTTTTTTTTTTTTTTAAGATTTATTTATTTGATGGACAGAGATCAGAGATCAGAGGCAGGGAGGCAGGCAGAGAGAAAGGAGGAAGCAGGCTCTCTGTGGGGCAGAGAGCCCAATGCAGGGCTCCATCCCAGGACCCTGCGATCATAACCTGAGCGGAAGGCAGAGGCTCTAACCCACTGAGCCACCCAGGTGCCCCGGCTATTTTTATATTTTTCAGCCAACATGTTTTTTATATATTTTTTATATTTTTCATACAAACATGTATATATTTGCATAATTTCAATAAGCAATTGTTCTGCTTATGACAAGACAGACTGACCAACACTGTTTTTAGGAGTTCCTAGTGGCTCAGTGGGTTAGGCATCTGCCTTCGGTTCAGGTCATGATTGCAGCATCCTGCGATTCAGCCCATTGCCCATCTCCCTACTTACTGGGGAGTTGCCCCTTCCCCTGCTGATGCTCACTCTTTCTCTCTTTCCCAAACAAATAAAATACTACAACAAACAATTTAAGAAACCCTGGTTATATCACCAAAGCTTTCCATAGGATGTTCTAGCTGGAAAGAGCTGTGTAGACTCAGACATGACTCAAGAACTATAAGGGATTAAGATTCACTTTATGAAACAAATAAAGCCCCCTTAGAAAGAACATCCTGAGATCTTCCTGACAGAGTTCCCAGCAGGCTTACTGTGTGAGTCAAGATCATTTCCTAATAGCTGCAGGAACCTAGAGCTGTTTGAAGGACTCCAAGAAGAGAGGAGTTCACCCAAATCCATAGGTGTTCCACGCAATGTCTGGTGGCAAGGATTTGGCTTGTCTTTTGGCCCAGAGAGGCTGTTAAGAGTTCTGTCTAGGGGTGCCTGGGTGGCTCAGTCAGTTAAGCATCTGCCTTCAGCTCAGGTCCCAGGGCCCTGGGATTGAGACCCACAGAGGACTCCTTGCTTGGTGGAGAGCATGCTTCTCCCTTTTTCTCTGCCTGCTGCTCCCCCTGCTTGTGCTCTGTGTGTGTGTGTCAAATAAATCTTTGAAAAAAAAAAAAAAAGAGTTCCATCTAGAGATTCAGTATGCAACATTCAGCAAAGCTGCTCTTAAAGTCTGTAAGTCAAACCTCTGTTCTTAGGGCACTTATGTAAATAACCAGGCCAAGTTTTCTTTCTTGAACTAGCCTTATTTTCCAATAAAATTTGTGTTCATTTGGTCATGTTTTTTGGTAACAATGAGAGTGATTATAGAGAAAAATATGTCTCAGTAATACATGTGTGTAGATAAAAGATTCTAATACTATTCATTATAAAGTGGAATAGATCTGATTTTTTTTTCTAGTGTCATCCAATGCCAGGGTCCTAATCCCCAAGTATTTTGATCTTTCTGTCAAGTTTCTAACTTTAATCATTTGAGAATGAAAACTGCCTTTTTTTCCTGAAGCTCTGTAGACTTAGTATAAAGGACTTGATGTTACAAAATGGTCCTAATAACTCATGTAGAAACAGCCTTAGGGCTGTGCCTCCATGGGCCACTAAACACATTACCAGATGCATTTGAACTGTAAACCAGGAAGATCCGGCGGGTGGTCGCTACCTGCCCTCAGTCTATCTGAAGATAGTTCAAGTCTGACATCCAGATGTCTGCTCAACGGGCTACCCTTAGAAGTCAGAAACTGGCCTCACCTTTTTTTTTTTTTTAAGAGTTTATTTATTTATTCGACACAGAGTGCACAAGCAGAGAGAGAAGCAGGCTCCCCACTGAGTAAGGAGCCCAACTCAGGGCTTGATCCCAGGACCCTGGGATCATAACATGAGCCAAAGGTAGGTACTTAATTGACTGAGCCACCCAGGCACTCCTTAACTTTCGATCCAATCATCAATCACAGTTCTTTTGTTTTCATATAAAAGCCTCCTTTTATTACATTACTTGTACCATAGGGTACATTTGAAAATACACCTGTGTCCTTGCCTCCTGAAATGACTTTGACTCAACTGACCGATTGCCAGGCCTAAGATGCTGGATCATTGATATGAAACAATCTATATGTTCAACTTTTTTTTTTTTTTTTTTTTCCATAAATAGACGGTTTTATTATGATTGATTAATTATTTTCATTTACAATGCATAGAATATGGTTGATTTAATATTTGTTTCTTACTCTCTGCCTGGAACATAGCCACTAAAATATTAAGTTAATTACCTAGACTTTAAACTTCATATGAATAGGAATATATATGTTCAACTTTTAATATATGAAACTCCCAAGGAAGTTTCAGATGGGGGAACTGAAGGGAGTCAGGACAGCCTCTCTGTCCTCCCAACCCCTGAATGTGCCACCTTGGTCTATGGATTATTTGACTTCAAGGTACTTGAGAACCTCCAGGCTCAAGAAAACATTTATCCCTCCCTTAGGCACCCAACAGAATTATTGGGGGTCTTCCCCAGCATTAGGTTTATTAGCAGAAAAAAGTTTGTCTCCAGGACTGATCCTTAAGGTAGGACAAATATCTCATTACAAACTATGTGCTCTTATCAGCCTGTAAAAGTGTATTTCTGTGCTCTGAAACTCTAGGTCCTGGTTCTTTTGCCTTAGTTGAGGATCACACTTGTAACTCTTTTTTAATTTTTTTTTTTAAGGATTTTATTTATTTATTTATTTCATAGAGAGAGTGAGACAGAGCATGAGAGGGGAGAAGGTCAGATAGAGAAGCAGACTCCTCGTGGAGCTGGAGACTGATGCGAGACTCCATCCTGGGACTCTGGATCATTACATGAGCTGAAGGCAGTGGCTTAACCAATACAGCCACCCAGGTGCCCACACTTGCAACTCATCTGGCCTGACAGTCTCTACAATTTCCACATATATGTGGATTCTCTGTATGTACACTGATTTAATTTGATTTTCTCCTCTTTATCTGTTCCTGACAGTTTCTTAGTCCAGCCTAAATGGATCTTTAAGGGGACGAGAATCCTTGTTCGCTGACACGGTTTGATTCTAAGCCTCAGTTCTTGGTATCTTACTTTTTAAAGTGTAAAAACAAGGTAGAATACTAGGAAGTATTTCTACATTTCTACAAGTTGATTTTTTTTAAGATTTTATTTATTTGACACAGAGAGAGATCACAAGTAGGCAGAGAGCAGGCAGAGAGAGAGGGGGAAGAAGGCTCCCTGCTGAGCAGAGAGCCCAATGTGGGGCTTGATCCCAGTACCCTGAGATCCTGACCTGAGCCAAAGGCAGAGGCTTAACTCACTGAGCCACCCAGGTGCCTTTGCCAGTTATTCTTTTTAAGTCATTTTAAATTTTCTTTTTTACATTTATGTTTACATTTTTGGTTTCCTCTCATTGTATTCAATTTTATTTTTGTGTATATGTGTTTTTCTTTCCTATTTTGGGATCCTTTTCTTATTTCTTATTTTGGATTTTCTTTTACCAAGCCAACCAAAATAAACCCAGGATCTAGTTTTCTGGATCAAGTTGTCTTCTATTCTAATTTTTGTTTGATTTTATTTTCTCTATCCCAACCCCCTCACCTTTTTTTTTGTTGTTGTTCTTGTTGTTCCTTTTCAGATTAGTGTATATTTTTTCTGGTGTCATTGTTGCTGTTTCTGTGGCTTCTTCCCTCATTCATCTGTTCTTTTCTGGATGTAATGACAAGATGGAGAAACTCATTCAAAAAGAGATAATAAGGGATACTACTCACTACCATGGATTTAATCAATATGGATATAAGTACACAGAACTAGAATTCAAATCAACAACTATAAAGATATTAGCTGGGCTTCAAAAAAGCAAAAAGACACTAGAAAATTCCTAACTGGAGAAATAACCAAAATCTAATCACGTTGAAATCTAAATGGCTATTACTGAGATGCAATTTAGGAAGAAGGCTCTAACTGCTATGGTAAGTGAGGTAGAAGGGAGCATCAGTGACATAGAAGACAAAATGGAGAATAAGGAAACTGAGAAAAAGATAAACAGCTATTGGATCACAAAGTGAAGATTCAAGAGATCAGTGATATCACAAAGTAAAACGAGTTAGTATAATTGGGATCCTAGAGAAAGAGGCGGGGGGGGGGGGGGGGAGAAGGTTTATTTGAGCAAATTATAGCTAAGAACTTACCTAACCTTGGGAAGGAAATAGACATTCAAGTCCAGGAGGCACAGAGAAACCCCCTGCAAAATCAACAAGGTTGACATAGAATAGTGAAGCTTGGGAAAATCAGAGATAAAGAGAAAATCCAGAAAACAGCTCAGGACAAGAGGTCAGTAAACTACCAGGGTAAAAAGAGAAGGCTGGCAGCATACCTAACCACAGAGATCTGGCAGGCGAGAAAAGACTGGCATGGTAGAGTCAATGTACTAAATGAGAAAAGTATGCAGCTAAGAATACTTTATACAGTAAGCCTGACATTAGGAATAGGAGAGATAAAGAGCTTCCAGGCAGAACAAAAACCACAGGAATTTGTGATCACTAAACCAGGCCTGCAAGAAATATTAAGAGGATCCTCTGAGCAAAGAGAGAGTCCAAAAGAAGAAACACTCAAAAGAAACAGAGACATTTTACAAAAGAGTGACTTTATAGGTAATATGACGGTGCTAAATTCGTATTTTTCAATAATCACTCTGAGTGTAAAGGGACTAAAAAGTTCCAATTAGAAGACACAGGGTAGTCAATTCAATTCAAAACAAAACAAGACCCATCAATATGCTGCTTAGAAGAGACTCATATGAGAGCCAAACACACCTCCAGATTGAAAGTGTGGGGGGGGGGTGGAGAACCATTTATCATTCTAAGGGAAATTGAAAGAAAGCTGGAGTAGCAATCCTTATATCAAACTAGATTTAAACCAAAGACTAGTAAGAGGTGAAGTAGGACACTATATCATAATAAAAGGGTCTATCCCATAAGAAGAACCAACAGCTGTAAATATTTATGCCCCTAACTTGGAAGCAGCCAATTGTATAAACCAATTAATAACAAAATAAAGGAAACACTTGGATAATAAAACAATAATAGTAGTGGATTTCAACACTGTACTCACAGCAATGGGCAGATCCTCTAAGCAGAAGATCAACAAGGAAAGGAGGGCTTTAAATGACACACTGGACCAGATGGACTTCACAGATATATTCAGAGCATTTCATCCTAAAGCAACAGAATACACATTCTTCTTGTGTTTGCATGGAACATTCTACAGTATAGATCACATACTGTGTCAAAATCAGTCTCACCTGGTACCAAAATATTGGAATTATTCCAGGCATATTTTTGGAGGATTTAAAACTTGAAGTCAATCACAAGAGAAAATTTGGAAGGAACACAAAAACATGGAGGTTAAAAAGCATCCTACTAAAGAATGAATAGGTTAACCAGGAAATTAAAGAAATACTTTTTTAAAAATCATGACACAAATGAAAATTCAAAAAACAAAAAACAATTCAGAACCTTCGGGTTGTAGCAAAGGCAATGTTAAGAAGGAAATAGTAATGCAAGACATTCCCAAGAAATAAGACAAGTCTCAAACAGCCTAATCTTACACCTAAGGAGCTGGAGAAAGAACAGCAAATAAACCTCAAATCCAGCAGGAGAAGAGAAATAATAAAGATTAGAACAGAAATCAATGACATAGAAAGCAAAAGAAGAATAGAACAGATTAGTGAAAATAGGAGTTGGGTCTTTGTAAGATTTACTAAGGTCTGTAAACTCCAGGCCAGACTTTTCAAAAAAGAAAAATGAATAGCAGAAAGAAAAGATAAAGGACCCAAATAAAATCATAAATGAAAGAGGAGACATCACAACCGAAATTGAACAAATATAAGAACATATTATGAGCAATATATGTCAAGAAATTAGGCAATCTGGAAGAAATGCGTGCATCCTGGAATCACATAACCTATTAAAACTGAACAGGAAGGGTGCCTGGGTGGCTCAGTGGGTTAAAGCCTCTGCCTTCTACTCAGGTCATGATCCCAGGGTCCCCAGGTCTGGATCTCTGCTCAGTGGGAAGCCTGCTTCCTCCTCTTTCTCTGCCTGTCTCTTTGCCTACTCTTGATCTGTGAAATAAATAAATAAAATCTTAAAAAAAAAAAAAAACTGAACAGGAAGAAGCAGAACACCATAACTGGCAAAGAAATTGAAGCAGTAATCTAAAATCTCCCAACAAACAGGAATCCAGGACTAGAGGACCTCCCAGTGGAATTTTACCAAACATTTCAAGAAGAATTAATTTGTTTTCTTCTGAACCTGTTTCAAAAAATATCAATAAAAGGAAAACTTACAAACTCATTCTATGAAGCCAGCAATACTACCTTAATCCCCAAGTCAGACAAAGACCCCACTAAAAATGAGAATTACAGATTAATATCCCTGATGAACATGGATGCAAAATTCTCACCAATACACTACCCACTATGATCCACCAATACAGTAAAAGTTTTATTTACCATCACCAAATGGGATTAATTCCTGGGCTGCAAAGATGGTTCAATATCCCATCAGTGTGATATACCACATTAATAAAAGAAAGGATAAGAACCATATGATCCACTTAATTGATGCAGAAAAAGCATTTGACAAAATATAGGATCCTTTCTTGATAAACACTTTGCAGTGTGGGGATAGAGGGAAAGTACCTCAATGTCATAAAAGCCAGATATGAAAATTCCACAGCAAATATCATGCTCAATGATGAAAAACAGAGCTTTCCTCCAAGGTCAGGAACACAGCAGGGATGTCCACTATCACCACTGCTATTCAACATAGTATTTGAAGTCCCAGCCTCAGCAATCAGACCACAAAAAAAAAAAAAAAAAAAAAAAAAAAAGAAAAGGCATCTAAATTGGCACAAAAGATATCAAACTCTCACTCTTTGCCGATGACATAATATTCTATGTAGAAAGCCCAAAAGAGGGGCACCTGGGTGGCTCAGTCGTTAAGTGTGTACCTTCAGCTTGGGTCATTATCCTGGGGTCCTGGGATCGAGCCCTGCATGGGGCTCTCTGCTAAGTGGGAAGCCTTGTTCTCCCTCTCTCACTCCTTCTGCTTGTGTTCCTGCTCTCACTATCTCTGTCAAATAAATAAATTAAATCTTCAAAGAATAGAAAACCCAAAAGACTCCACCCAAAAATTGCTAGAATTGAATCAGGAAGTAAAGAAAGTGGCAGGATATAAAATCATTGCAGAAATGAGTTGCATTTCCATATACTAACAATGAGACAGAAGAATGAGAAACTAAGGAATCTATGTCATTTACAATAGCACTGAAAACCTTAAAATACCTAGAAATAAACCTAACCAAAGAGGTGAAGGGCCTGTACTGAGAAAACTATAGGACACTCATGAAAGAAATTGAGAAAGCCACGAAGAAATGGAACAATTGTCCATGCTTATGGATTGGAAAAACAAATATTGTTACAATGTCTATGCTACATAGAGCAATCTACATATTCAATCCAATCCCTATGAAAATGCTATCAACTTTTTCCTCAGAGCTGGAACAAATAATGCTAAAATTTGTATGGAACCAGAAAAGACCACAAATAGCCAAAGGAATGTTAAAAAAGAAAACCAAACTTGGTGGCATCACAATTCTGGCCTTCAAGCTCTATTACTAAGCTGTAATCATCAAGACAGCATTGTACTGGCACAAAAACAGACATGCAGATCCATGGAACAGAATAGAGAACCCGCAACTCTATGGTCAACTAATCTTCGATAAAGCAGAAAAAAATATCCAATGGAAGACAGTCTCTACAGAAATGGTTTTGGAAAATTGGATAGCCACATGCGGAAGAATGAAACTAGACCATTTTCTTAGACCATACACAGAAATAAACTCAAAATGAATGAAAGACCTAAATGTGAGACAGGAATCCATCAAAATTCTAGATCCTAGAGGAGAACACAGCCTCTGTGACCTCAGCGAGAGTGATTTCTGTCCAGACACAACTCCAAGGCAGCAGAAACAAAGGTAAAAATGAACTATTGGAAATTTATCAAGGTAAAAAGCTTTACAGTCAACAAAACCAAAAAGACAGCAAAGGGACTGGGAGAAGATATTTGCAAAATGTCTTATCAGATAAAGGACTAGTATGCAAAATCTCTACTTATCACAGTCAACACCCAAAGAACAAATAATACAATCAAGAAAAGGACAGGGATTCCTGGGTGGCTCAGTTGGTTAATCAGCTGCGTTGGGCTCAGGTCATGATCGCAGCACGAGTCCCACATGGGGCTTCTTGCTGGGCAGGGAGCCTGCTTCTCCCTCTGCCTCTGCCTGCCATTCTGTCTGCCTGTGCTCGCTCTCTCTCCTTCTCTCTCTCTGACAAATAAATAAAATCTTTAAAAAAAGAAAAGAAAAGAAAAGGTCAAAAAACACAAAGAGCTCTTTCTCCAAAGAAGACATACAAATGGCCCACAGAAAAATGAAAAAATGCTCAACATCACCCAGTATCAGGGAAGTACAAATCAAAAGCACAGTGAGATACCACCTCACACCAGTCAGAATGTGTAAAACTAACAAGTCAGGAAACAACAGATGTTGGTAAGGATGAGGAGATATGGGACCCCCTTACCCTGGTTGGTGGGAATGCAAACTGGTGCAGCAGCCACTCTAGAAAACTGTATGGAGGATACTCAGAAAGTAAAAATAGAGCTACCCAATGCCCCAGCAATTGCACTACCCTGTATTTACCCAAAGAATACAGTCATAGTGTGTCGGAGGCAGGCCCCTGGCCAGGGTGGCCTCCGCCATTAAAAGATGATGCCTGGCTAGTTGCCAGGTTAGGATTGCCTCATGAGACTAAGCGGAATGCCCAAAGAGGAAGTAAACAGCATTGGTTGCTAGCGAAGTTGTTCGTTTAGGTGCACAGCCTGATTCGCTGATTGGTCATGTAAGCGTATATAAGTGTGTAGACTTGCGGAGAGAAGAGAGAGAAGATGCATCCAAACCAGGGCATCTTGTCATCCTTGCGGGGAGAGGGCGATAATAGTGAACCAAAGGGGCTCCTGCATCCCAGTGTTTCCAGGAGTAATGTCCCCAATAGCCAAAATATGGAAAGAATCCAGATGTCCAGTAACAGATGGATGGATAAAGAAGACATGGTATATATATATGGTACATATGGTATATATATGGTGTGTATGTATGTTCCACTGAGCCACCCAGGCACCCCGCCATTTTGGTTTTTGTTCAACTTGATGATTTGAAGTGGTTCTGGTTCAGTCAGGACAAGCATAGGAAGACAACTTCATATTTTATGATGAGAAGCCAGTCCACATTTTCTAGAATGGGTAAAATAAAGAAGAAAGATAAAACACCAAATTTCAGTGAGAATGTGAATGAATTAGAATTCTCATATTGCTGATGAGAGGGTAAAAAGTAGATTGACTTTGCAAAACTGTGTGGTACTTATGAAAATAAATATTTATCTACCAAAGAGTAGCATTTTGTCACCCTAAAATATCTGCTCAGTGGGGAAGGCATGGAACTAAATGTGCTCACAGTCATCAACTTGGTTCCTGTTCTGTGCCTGGTCACCTTTCCAAATGCTTCCCCATAGGCTCAGGTGTGGAGTTTGAAAGATGATTATCACCTGAGCCCTCCCTCTCCAGTTCTATCAATTGGTTTGGGTGAAAAAAAAACAGTGTTGTGTTAATTGCGGGCTCCAGGTGATACTCAATGAGGCCAGGTGATCCTAAGTTAAGCACAAGGGCTTCCTGTTATTTTTTTTTAAATTATTTAATTAATTTATTTGACAGAGATCACAAGTAGGCAGAGAGGTAGGCATAGAGAGAGGAGGAAGCAGGCTCCCCACGGAGTAGAGAGCCTGATGTGGGGCTTGATCCCAGGACCCTGGGATCACGACCCGAGCCAAAGGCAGAGGCTTTAACCCACTGAGCCACCCAGGCGCCCCTTCCTGTTATTTTTTGAGAGTTGAGAGCAGGCTTTGGCTCAAGGAGCCAAAAAAAAAAAAGACAGGAAGCTCCTAGCAAAGTACAAGGTATGTTATGGCTCATGACACAGCAAAAACCATTAACTTCTCCATCACACTAATCTCACTTGTCAGCTCCGCCACCTACAACTGATACAGGCAGATGCTGCACATGCAGTGGTTTTCTGTCACATCTGTAGACCATGAGCATAGGGAACCCCAAGAGCTTAAAGGTATATACTGCATATCTACCCAATCCACTGCCATGGAAAGAGGCATCCATTGGTTTTCCTGAAATATATTGGGAGTGGAACTCTTTCAGAAAGGCTACTGGCGAAGTTTTTTATTTTAATTTTTATTTTTATTTAGAGACTTATTTATATTTCTTTATTTGACAAACAGAGATCACAAGTAAGCAGAATGAATCTTTAAAAAAAAAAGTTGCAAATGTTGATTCCTCTAGTTTTGAAGTTTCTGCATCATGTTTTCACCTATTTATAAAACCTTTATAAAGAGAGAGGGGAAGCAGGCTCCTTGCTGAGCAGAGAGCCTGATGTGGGGCTCGATCCACCTGTTAGGTAGACTGACTTGTAGCATGGCCCAAAAACACTCCTTTAGTAAGAAACTGGAATCTTATCTTTTCTTCTTTTCTGATTCCTCCCAAATTCAGAAACTCTCCGTGACCATTTATATATATAT
>NC_081573.1:1330288-1332075 GCF_022355385.1 Mustela nigripes
TATATATATATATATATATATATATATATATATATATATATTGGCCAACCTACGTATTTGCATAATTTCAGTAGGAAACTTCTGCTTATGATAAGACATGATGACAAACACTGGTTATAGAACAAAAGCTTGTACTGGAAGGTCATAGCAGAGAAAGAGCTGCATAGATCCACATATGACAGACGGCTCTAAGGGACTAAGATTGACTTTATGGAGCCATTAATGCCTCCTTGGAAATAACAGCCTGATACCTTGTTTACAGAGTTCCCAGCAGCCATAATATGTCAGTAAAGAAGAGCATTTTCTGGGGTGCCTGGGTGGCTCAGGGTCAAGCTTTTGCCTTCAGCTCAGGTCATGGTCTCAGGGTCCTGGGATCAAGCCCCAGGTCAGGCTCTCTGCTCAGCAGGGAGCCTGCTTACCCCTCTCTCTGTCTGCCTCTCTGCCTACTTGTGATCTCTCTCTCCATCAAATAAATAAATAAAATCTTTTAAAATAAAAAAAAAAGATCATTTCCTAACAGATACAGGAACCTAGGGATATTTGGGTGACCTCAAGAAGAAAGGAGTTCACCCACCTCTGTAGGAATCACAGGCAATGTCTGGCGGCAAGTATTTGGCTTCCCTCTGGCATGGAGAGGCTATTAAAAGTTCAGCCTAGAAATTCATTATGAAACAGTCAGCAAAGCTGGTTTTAAAGAGTCTATAAATCAAATCTCTGTTCTTGGTGGAATTATGTAAATGATCAGGCCGAGTTTTCTTTCTTGAACTAGAGTTATTTTGTGATGAAATTGGTGTTTTTTTCTATGTCTGGTAAAAATGCAGGTGATTATAGAGAAAAATGTGGTTGTTTTTTTTTTTTAAGATTTTATTTATTTGACAGAGATCATAAGTAGGCAGAGAGGCAGGCAGAGAGGTGGGGTGGGAAGCAGGCTCCCTCCTGAGCAGAGAGCCCAATGTGGGGCTTGATCCCAGGACCATGAGACCAGGTCCTGAGCCAAAGGCAGAGGCTTTAACCCCCTGGGCCACCCAGGCACCCAGAGAAAAATGTGTTTTAATAACACATCTTAGTTGATAATTTTTTTTAAAGACTTTATTTATTTATTTGACAGAGATCATAAATAGGCAGAGAGGCAGGCCGAGAGAGAAGAAGGGAAGCAGGCTCCCCACTGAGCAGAGAGCTCGGATGTGAGGCTTGATCCCAGGACCCTGGGATCATGACTTGAGCCGAAGGCAGAGGCTTTAACCCACTGTGCCACCCAGGTGCCCCTGTGGATAAAATGTTTTAATTGTTTTCATATACAATGAACTAGATCTTGATTTCTTCTAGGGTTCTCCAATGTCTGGCTACAAACCACTAAACTAATATTTTTATTTTTCTCCCACCATTCTGATATGGAATTATGTGAGAACTAAAACTGTCCTTTTCCCTGAAGCTCTGGAAACTTAATATAAATGACTTGATGGAACAAAATCACCCTTATATTCATGTAGAGACAATCTTAGGGCTGTGGCTCCATGGGCCACTGCAAACATTGCCAGATGTATTTGAACTATAAACCAGGAAGATCTGTCTGGTGGTCACTACCTGTCCTCTATCTCAAGATACTTCAAGTCTGACATCTGACCAGATGTCTGGTCAACTGCTACCCTTAGAAGACAGAAACTGGCTTAACATTTGCTCTTAAGTGTAAATATTTCATTAATTACATTATTTGTGCCACAGGGCTAACTTTGAAAATACACCTGCATCACTGCCTCCTGAAATGACTTTGACTCTACTGACCTATT
>NC_081573.1:1347075-1367496 GCF_022355385.1 Mustela nigripes
ATAGATTTTATATAATATATAAATATATATTATATATAAAATTATGTATATATATTATATATGTAATATAGATTTTATATATAATATATTATATATGTATATATAACATAATATAAATATTTATCTGTATTATATCTATATATATCTATATATTATAAATATATATTTATAATATAAATATATAAATATGTGTATCTATATATCACATCATATATATATAAGATACAATGAATGGAAATTAAACATAAAAAATACCAAAGAATACATATATATAACCTATATATAAAATAAAAATAAAAAGAGAATTGAAAAAAACAATTAAAAAAATAAAACTGAGAGACTATAGAAGAATAAAAAAACTGTTAATGCTATATACTGTTTTTCAAATAGCTGAAGTTTTGTAGTTGCCTATGACTGGTAAACTTGGTGCTAGCTGTTTGTTCCCACTGATCTCAGGGAGGGTGCTGTTGCACCCTGATTCTTAGAGGCCTTTTTTCTAGTGGAATTATACCTCCCTTTCAGGAGTACATGCTCAGTGTAAGTCATTCCAGATTCCACTATGTGGCACTGTTTTGCTCCCTGAAGGCTTTAAGCAATGGTTGGAGGGGTTGAAAGTGATGGCACCCTGCTCTCTACCCCCAAGGCTGAAACGTTGCTCACCCCACCCCCAAATTTTCAGCAATCCCTCACAGAAAGTACTTTTGTCTCCCTGTTTTCCATCTGAACTCTGTGTTCATGCAGTCCATGACCCAGTGTTTTCATCTCTGCCATGTGACTGAGTTTCAAGTTGCTGAATTGTACAGACTCCTGTGATGTGGATCTGTGCTCTTCCTTCTGGAGGAGGGAGGAAGGTCTCGCTACACTTTGGCCTTTTGCTGGGCCCCAGAGGGAAGAGCAGAAGTGCAACAGTGCAGCAGGTCCCAGTTAATGGCAACACCGAGAATAAAAAGCAGTGCTGTTTTCAGCCAGCTTCCCTGCTCTGATGCCTGTGAACTCTGCCTCACTCAGGCATCCCCATTCTTCTTGTGACCCCAGGGATCCTGAGACCCCACTGTCCCACCAGCAATTCCACCCTGCTCTGTCATCTGAGCACCTTTAAGCCAAGGGTGTCCCCACCAGAGGAGACTTTTAAAAGTTCTGATACCACACTCCACTGCTTCTAATACTTCTCAGTAGTCTCCTTAAGCTGACTCCCTCCCCTCACACTGTCCTCTCATATATGGCCCCTGATTCAAGTCTCTGTACCTCCTACCTTCCAAGAAGTGGATGCTTTTCTATTTGTAAAATTAGCATTTCTGTTCTCAGATCTCCAATTGATTTTGCAGGCATTCAGAATGATAACTAACTGAATGCCAGGGACCTACAAACTTACCATCCCCTACTCCTCTGCCATTTAACTTGTCCCTCTCTTTCCTTCATTTTTGATACTTGATATCATCCAAGTTGTTCACATTACTGTGACAATTTAATAAAGTGAAAACATGAAGATTTCATGAGTCTTGGGTTGTAGAGTCTCTAATAGCTTTTCTATACTTAGGAAGATAACAGTATTCCATTAGAAGTAATGTTATTGCCCCAGGTAAGAGATGAAAAATATCCAGACTGATGTATTGGCATAAATTCTGCTTGTGGAGACAGGATACCTATCCTGGGCTGCACTATTGACTCTGAACATAGGAAGGTAAATTCTATTTGTTTTCTTTCCAAATCATCTTCAGTTCTTTTATGTCTCCTCATTGGCATTGCCAGCAACATATGCATCAAAGCTACCCCATTTCCACATCAGTCACTCTTAAAGGTTCTCATGAGTAATTTAGAATTTTTTGAGCAATGAGAAATTATCTTTAAGCAGATCACTGGAAGCCATATTCAAGACTTAAATATAGCATTGTCATCACTTCATTGAGGTAGGAGGAAAGAGGTGCCAGTGGGCCACAGGTTTAATTCAGCACTTGCCACTGAGAGTTATGAAGGCAGATAAAATATGTGGATGGTATCCTTACAGAGAAAGATAAGACCTACTGAAAGCAAATACAGAAAACTTTTAAGTGTGGGGAAAGAAATGACAGGGAGTGTCTTTTAGTCACTTCAAGGGCTTAGGAAGCCACTTGTGATGAACAAATATGACAGAGATGGAGGCTTGAGAAATGTGGTGGGTTTCGGAGAAGTCAGATCTTGTCTTCATGATTTCACAAACTCCTGTGTAGTACTGAGGACAGGTGCTGTGGGATGACCAAGATTACTGTTCTTTTCAGTCCAAAATCCATGGCAGGGGATGGAGAGGGGTTGCTGGAGATTCAAACATTGTGGATACACATATTTCAAATGTCACATGGCATAGTAGATATCCACCCTTCTGGACATTGGCACAATCAGAAAGATGTGTGCTGAGTGTCAACAAGCACTAGAATCTTAGGTATCTAACCCAATGCTGGACAATATTCCAGTGAAGCTGATGCACAGCCGGCAGGAAACTCCGTCCTGTTTGAGCCCTGTGAGGAGTCTTATTCCTTGCGATCTGTGTGAGGGGCACTGATTAGTTGGGGGGGCAGCTCACCAGTCAGAGGCAGTGAGCATTTCTGCCCCAAAAAGTCCACCTTCTTTTTAAGGTAAATGTTCATTCACAGCCCGTCCTACGTTTCTGTCCATCCTGTGGGGAGCAGGAAAGAGGACTCCTGTCAGTTGTGGAAACTGATACCATGAAGTTGGGTGGCAGGTCATGATCACATGTAACCCTGATCCAAGTGAAGTATAAAGCTGCAATTGGGGTGGTTGTTACTTTGTGGTCCGCCATACCCTGAAAAGGCAGATGTGTGCTTCTAGAAAAGAAGACATATGTCATGTATTCCATGCATATTGAGTAGGGAATGCTCATGTCTGATAAAAGGGCTCATACACACTGTGGTGTATGTAGTCTGGTTGGTTTATTTCTTCCCTCTGCTGTTGTCCACCGGCAGCTTACACTTCTCTCATAGCCAGATGTGCTTGCCCCACCCTCAGTCATCAAACCACGTTCTCGGCATCACAGAGGCAGTGTAAGTCTGATAGGACTCAGGGAATTTATTTTAGAATCACTCCTTTTTCATTCAGGGAAGGCCAACCTCTTTCAGGTGCTTCTCTCTTCATCTCACTGACCAGAACGCTGTCATGAGGCTACTGTAAGTAACATATCTGTAACACAGGTGAACAGGTGAGCTCTTGGGAATGGCCAGTCATAACTCCATTTGCAGCTATTCTCCCTTCTCTGGAGTAAGGGGGGTGGGGAGATGAAGCTGAATGTTCCAACCTTCTGGTTATGGTTTGGTCTTTCTGGTGGCCAGCTCCCATTCAGGAACCCACCCAGAGCCATATCCCTGAGTAAGGATTACTCCTACTGCTGTTATCACTTAGGAATTTACAAGAGTTAGGAGCTTTGTACCAAAACTGGGGTCAGAGACAAACATATATGTATTTCATTATGACATCAGTAAAAATGGAATAATATTAGTCCAAAAGCATAAACTCATGAACCTTAAAAACATTAGTAACTGTTGACCATACATTGTGAACACTATATAATTACTTTAGACTTTGGTGAATATTGTAGATTAAATTTTTCATGGAAAAGGAGTACCACAATTCATGTTTCCATGCTGATTTCTCTAGTTTTGAATGTAAATATTGAACCCTGGAAAATGACAGTTAGGAATGAACTTCCTGGTCCAGATTTTCCCTGGAAACCTGTTGTTCTAGCTCTTATGTCATCATTTTCCTTAACTGCACTGAAACCATGACAAGTTGGAGAGGTATTTCTCAGTCATTTGGATGTAGGAAAGTGTTGGTCATCCTTCTCGTGGAATCCCAGACACCTTGGTAGCTTTTGCTTTAAAACATCTTCTCCATCATTTTCTAGTTTCACAGAGTGTCCAGAGATTGCCCACTGGCAACTCTGACCTCTTGAATATCTTCCAGGCCATCACCATCAGTCCAGGTAGGCAAAGCATTAAGGACAGGTTCCACATTCCATTGGCTGCTCCAATATCCTCTGCTGAATTCTACCTCAGCTGGTCAATATCGTAGTTCCTTTGTATGTATAGGACAAGAAGATCAAATACATCACAAGCATTATTAGGCTTTGGATCCTGTTCTACTCTACATTGTGAGGAACACATAGACTTACTCTATGCAGCATTCAGATGAATCTCAACCGTTTTGTGTGTAGGAATCATTATGGTTTGTATGTAGGACTCATTCATGGTTTTCATTCTGTTCATGCACAAGCTGAGGGGCCAACACCTTCATAGGAAATCTCGCCTAGGGGCGCCTGGGTGGCTCAGTGGGTTAAAGCCTCTGCTTTCGGCTCAGGTCATGATCCCAGGGTCCTGGGATCGAGCCCCGCATCGGGCTCTCTGCTCAGCGGGGAGCCTGCTTCCTCTTCTCTCTCTGCCTGCCTCTCTGCCTACTTGTGATCTCTGTCTGTCAGATAAATAAATAAAATATATAAAAAAAAAAAGAAATACCGCCTAGATTCTCCCCTGAGATAACAGCTGTGACCCCAAACATTCTTATCCTGGGGAGCACCTTTGTAAATTTTTATATTCTCTCTGCCATTTTATTATATTTTTATGTCATTTTATTATATTTTCTCTGTTTTTATTAAACCACGTGGAGAGAAATGAACAATTGGGTCTTAATCAATGCATGTTTCCAACCAGCCAGAACTTTACTCTGTTGAGTGATGACCACTGTGTATCCAGGTCCTTCTCTGTATCCTGGAGAAATCATAAAACTTCCTCATTTCATGAGCAAAATGTAGTCTGTTTTCCTCCATGTAAGTCACTTATATATTCATGCCTCAAAGAGTGTCATATACAATGACAAGACAGTCACATTGTAGGTAAAATTGTGAATGGGATAATCTATCATAGTAAGAAATAATTATAGCCATAGAATGAATCCTTTTATAATTATTATCTAATTATCCATACAATTATGTTATATTGAGGGTCCCAGGAGATAAGGTCAGAGTCCAATCAATGATGAAGTAGTTTCTTTGAAAGAATGCAGAGATACTCAAAATTTCTTTGAATATATAACTTTCAATACGGGATGTTATATTTGCCTACAATTTACCTGGGGGTTGGGTTATGAAGAAAGTTCCACAGAGGTGATTAACAAGTCTGATGGTCCTTCAAGAAACTGGTGCACCTGGTGGTCAGAGCAGAATGTCTACATGGCAACAAGCATAGGCATTAAAATCTGCCACATTAGGTTCTGCCTCAGTGCAACCTCAGGAGGGGGGGTAGATTCTTTAACAGTACAAAGTTAATATCCACAACAGTTCTAAATTCATGACCACAACTACAGCTACCTGTAACCTATGTTAACTAAAGTACAGGCTACTTACTGCAGAGAGCCCTGCTCAGACATGGGAAATATTATACCTGCATCAGAGGACACTGCTCCACCAGGACAGGTCTGTGCTCTCTACCTGATGGCCCACACTCAGCCCAAGGTTTCTGCTCCCTGGATCCCTATGGGGGCAGTCTCACTGGGGACACACTCTTCAGGATCAGGGACTCTTTGGAATACATAGGGATGGACTCTATAGACTGGGGTTAGGTTGGCATCAGAATCTGAATCTGCTTTCATCTCCAAGAAAGAGGAATGAATCATCCAGGGTCCTCTTCTCCCTCCATAGAAGGAATCTTCTTCATGGTACCCAGGTGGGAGTCCCTCTGGGTTCCTCACACTATGGTAAAGAACACTGAACAAGTGTAGAGATGAAAACAGAAACTGTTTATTTCCATAGCATCCCATCATTAGAAAAACAGATAAAGAGTCATGATCCACATCATCCAGGAATTTTTAGGAATTTTTAGGTTAGGGTAATTGGGTACATTGTTGAATTCGGGATTGTGGAGTCAGTGTGAGGAGGAAGAGTGGTCTACATGGAACTTTTTTTCAGGTGGGCCAGTTCCTTGTCTGTGTTGTTGTGTGTGTTCTGGTGTTACCCCTGATGGGTCATCCATGGACCAGAGAGTTTTTATTAGCAGTAACAGTAGCATTGATTTGAAATTCTTCTTAAGAAAACTTTCTAATATAATTGTCCCAGAAAATTCTGTTCATGTTAAGTTTCTTTTTCTTTTCTTTTATAACGTAGAAAGTAAAGAGACCAAATAGATTTAAATAATACAAATTCTGTGTGTTAATCTTCTTTGGATAGGCTTAGGAATGACAGAGCTGGAAATATCCCCGAGGCAGGGAGATAAGGGCCTACAGCCCACTCCCTCCCTAGGTCAAACCAGATACACCCTGTCCCTGGGTCCCTGTCTCTCTGGCTCTGGGAGCTCCTCCCTTCCTGGGACAGATTAGAGAACAGATTCTGAGCAGCTGTTCCTTTCATCTCTCCTGGGCTGGTGCTCACAATTCCCCAAACTGGGAATCAGAAAAATGGGAGCAAAGGAATGTATCTTAGTGCCTTCATTTCTGTTTTTATCATTAAATCCTGTGCTTCACAAGTTTTTCACTCAGAATCCTGTTTTTCATTCCTGAAGATTGAGTAGTTACTCAAGTAACAAAATAGAAATATATGTATACATGATGACATGGCTAAAATAACCCAGCTAATGAACATGTCCATCACCTCAAAGTGTTAGAAATTTTTCACTTTTGATGTTTTAATTTTTGTAAGAACATCTAAGATATACTCCCTTAGCAAATTTCAAATATTAAAAAACAGAATTGTCTGTAGTTACCATGCTGTAGCTCAGATCCCAGAACTTACTCATCTTGCATAAGTGAAATTTTGTACTATTTGACCAACACCTCCCACTTCGCCATCAGCTACCTCTTGACATCACATTTCTACTCTGCTTTTAGGAGTTCAGTTTCATTAGATTTCAGATATAATTGAGATAATGCAGTATTTGCCATTTTGTGTGGCTTATTCCACTTAGCGTAATATTCTCCATGCTCACCTCCACTGTCCAGATGGAAGGATGTCCTTCTTCTAAGCCGAGTTTTGTATAGATAGATACAGAGATCAATATTATATATTATTTTTATATGTATCTTGAATGTATATATGTATATATGTATATATATGTATATATTTGATATGTATATGTTTATATGTCTACATTTTTATACATTTGATATATATCATAATATATTTATATGATATTTATATTTATATACATATACAGTTTTCTTTAGTCACTACTCTTAGAAGCCAGGGAGACTACTCTTCCTATTTGTTAGAATAACTAAAATTGAGAAAAAAAATAGAAATTTGTATCACCAGGGATGGTGAGGTGGCTCAGTTGGTTAAGTGTCTGCCTTCAGCTCAGGTTATGATCCCAAGTCCCACACTGGGTTCCCTGCTCAGCAGAAAGCCTGTTTCTCCCTCTGCCCACCATTCCCCCTGCTTAAGCTCTCTTTTTCTGACAAATGAGTAAAAATAAAATCTTTATAAAAAAAAGAAATTTGGGACGCCTGGGTGGCTCAGTTGGTTAAGCAGCTGCCTTGGGCTCAGGTCATGATCCCAGCATCCTGGGATCGAGTCCCACATGGGGCTCCTTGCTCGGCGGGGAGCCTGCTTCTCCCTCTGCCTCTACCTGCCACTCTGTCTGCCTGTGCTCGCTCTCTCTCCCTCTCTCTCTCTGATAAATAAAATCTTAAAAAAAAAAAGAAATTTACACTATTTTGGAGGAATTAAAACAATCATATATTGAAGAGAGTATACATGGTACATGAAAACTCATTTACGTATAAAATATTTTTCTTTTCTCTTAAAAACATGTAAATGCAACAATGAAAACTCCCTGAACTTCTCTACCTTTCTGTATTTTTACATTCATCCATAATTCACTCACACAGAATACAAATATTTCTTTTTTTTTTTAAAGATTTTATTTATTTATTTGACAGAGAGAGATTACAAGTAGGCAGAGAGGCAGGCAGAGAGAGAGGAAGAAGCAGGCTCCCCACAGAGCAAAGAGCCTGATGTGGGGCTCGAGCCCAGGACCCTGAGATCATTACCTGAACCGAAGGCAGAGGTTTCAACCCACTGAGCCACCCAGGTGCCCGCATTTCTTTTAATCAATAGGGGAAAAGATGAGGCAGATAGGTGGGGTCCAGTATCTACATCTTCATGATTATTACAGGTCATCTAGTGCCCAGCTTGCAGGATTTTATGGGGGTTGAAATCGCTTCATATATGGGCAGTTGCCAACATGTTGCACCATAACCCTTATGAACACAAAATCAGTGTTCAGTCAGCATTGCAGTAATCAATGTATACACATTGTTTTCCAAATAGAGACTTGCTCAGATGTTAGTACATTTACTAGTCTTATTTCTATAAACTTTAAAGTGCTGTGAAAGCTCGTGGTTTTTCAGGGTGGTGACGGTGGTCTTTGCTGGGACCAACAATAAACTCACAACAGTGAAAAGTAAATAGTAAATTTTTCACAGGAACTCAGCAGGAAATGTTTCTGTTGACATAAGATGGTGGGTGTGTGGGGCTCAGGTATGCTCTGCCTGCATTCTCCAGTGTAGCCACTAAACGTGGGACCTCAGGAACAGCCTCAGCACTAACGAGGAACTTGTGAAAGGTGCCAGTTCCCAGACCCCATTCCAAACCTGCAGAATCACCATCTCTTCTGTGGAACCTGGAACACCAGGTGATTTCGATGCCCATTGAAACAT
The DNA here is from genome assembly GCF_022355385.1 of Mustela nigripes. Classification (NCBI taxonomy): domain Eukaryota; kingdom Metazoa; phylum Chordata; class Mammalia; order Carnivora; family Mustelidae; genus Mustela; species Mustela nigripes. The sequence continues at coordinate 1,355,767 of NC_081573.1, forward strand.
GAAAGCACATCATTGCTTACCAGCCTGGGTTTACGGTAAAGATCCCACTGTGTGTTTTGAGAACCACCATCACCTGTGCTCTGCCAGAGTGTGTCTATGGGTCAGGGGGAGAGCGTCAGTGCCGCGTTAACTACGTGCTCCAGGTGATTCTCAGGGAGACCAGGGGGAAGCACGAGGATTCAAAAGTACATCTGTGAGAGCTGAGTCTGGATTTCTGGTGAAGAGACTGTAACAGTCCGTTCTTTCTGCAGTTGGAAGGGGCAGGTCAGGGCAGCCCAGGCTCCCCGTGCTGTGGCAGGATTTGTGGTTGTCTCTGGGAGTCGAGGACATCTGAAACCCGGAAGGAGAAACACACTTGTAAGTGTCCACTTAGAAGCTCCTTTTTTCTGAGTCCTTCCTCTGACAAAGGAGAGGTGGCCTTTTGTGCAGTTCGAGATCCTTCTGCCTCTGAGCTGATGATAGTGGGTGAAGAGGCTGTACCAAGGACTTAAAAGGCTTAAAGGTGAGATTTCTCTATATTATCTCACCCGAGAAAGAAACCTGTAACAGAAGGGAGAGGAAGAAATGGCTGCTGTTCTCAGTTTGCTGCTTCTCAAATCTTTTGACTTAGCTCAGGGCAGTGTTCTCATTTTTTACTGGAATGTCATGTATTTAGAATTTATACACATTTACTTCTCTAGCTCTGGTGAAACTGCCTGCTAAATGTATTTTCCACTACTGTTTATTCTTTTTTTTTTTTTTTAAAGATTTTATTTATTTATTTGACAGAGAGAGATTACAAGTAGGCAGAGAGGCAGGCAGAGAGAGAGAGGAGGAAGCAGGCTCCCTGCTGAGCAGAGAGCCCGATGCGGGACTCGATCCCAGGACCCTGAGATCATGACCTGAGCTGAAGGCAGCGGCTTAACCCACTGAGCCACCCAGGCACCCCTGTTTATTCTTTTAATGATAGTCGAAGTCAGCCCTTTAGGATATTTCTCTCTTACATCCCTGGGCTGTCTCTCCATTCTCTCCAACAAGGTTTTCTATGCAGCATGAATTCCTACCAGGAACTCATGATCTGGAACTACTGAAAATATTCACTTTGTGGCAAATTAATATGGGGATGAGTTAAAATCCAAGATTCTTACTGGAGGTGGGTCAGATTTCAGGATCCCAGTGAAAGAGGAGAATACATACCATTGAGGTCCTGTCTGGGTGTGGCCCAAGTCTATGGAAACTAGATGAACATATACAAGCCCCATGGTTATTAGGCCCAGAACAAGCCAAAGTTTGGGGACAGACTTGCTTTCTAGCTTGCTTCAAAGAAAGACTTACTGGTGCACCTGGGTGGCTTAGTGGGTTAAGCCTCTGCCTTTGGCTCAGGTCATGATCCCAGGGTCCTGGAACCAAGCCCCGTATCAGGCTCTCTGCTCAACAGGGAGCTGCTTCCAGCTCTCTGTCTGCCTGCCTCTCTGCCTACTTGTGATCTCTGTGTCAAATAAATAAACAAAATCTTAAAAAAAAAAAAAAAAGACTTACTTTTTGAAATACATTCAAGATTATAGGACACGAGAGCAATCTGTCTTAATTTCATAAAAATACTTTATTTTCACAATTGGAATCATTATGATTTGTTGGGGTTTTTTTGTAAACAGTATCATGGCAGTGGTAATTCTTTCTACATGCTTCATGCCATCGATACCAATTTGTCTTGTTATAGCTGATGTTCAATTTGTTGACTTGATTCAGGGTTTCTCTGCTGGATGCCCCCAGACAATGAAAGCTCTAACCTTTGTTTACTGGAGATCCTGGCCTTTGCAAATAAAAGTTCTAAATTAGTCATGGACCTGTAAGTCTCCATTTTATTCTGTACAATGTCACAAGTGTTCTCTCCTTTCTTGCTTTTCTTTTTAATTTTTAGCAAAAGGAAACAAGTATAATTACTCTATATTTACATGTCAAAAATATGTAGTGTGACTCACTACAAATGACAAATTATGTGATCTTTTTAAAAAATTAACATGTAATGTATTATTTGCTTCAGGGGTACAGGTCTGTGAATCATCAGTCCTACACAATTCAGAGCACTCACCATAGCACATACCTCCCAATATCCACCACCCAGCCACCCTATTCCTCCCCCCACCCTGGTCCCTAGAAACCCTCAGTTTGTTTCCTGAAATTAAGAGTCTCTAATGGTTTTTCTTCCTCCCCAGTCCCATCTTTCCCTTCCTACCCCTCACAACATATCCCCCCCACCAAAGTCCTCATATCAAAGAGATCATATGATAATTGGCTTTCTCTGATTGACTTATTTCACTTAGTATAATACTCTCTAGGTCTATCCACAACATTGCAAATGGCAAGATTTCTGTTTTTTTTTTTTTTTAAATGGCTGCATAGTATTCCATTGTACATCCCCAACACCCCCCCCCCATCTTCTTTATCCATTCATATGTCGATGGACAGCTCAGCTCCTTCCACAGTTTGGCTATTGTGGACATTGCTGCTACAAACATTTGGGTATACGTGCCCCTTCGGATCACTACATTTGATTCTTTAGGGTAAATATCTAGTAGTGCGATTGCTGGGTTGTAGGGTAGCTCTATTTTCAACTTTTTGAGGAGCCTCTGTACTGTTTCCCAGAGTGGCAGCACCAGCTTGCATTCCTACCAACAGTGTAGGAGGGTTCCCCTTTCTCCACATCCTTACCAACATCTGTCGTTTCCTGACTTGTTAATTTTAGCCATTCTGACTAGTTAATTTTAGCCATTCTGACTGGTGTGAGGTGGTATCTCCCTGTGGTTTTGATTTGTATTTCCCTGATGCCAAGTGATGTTGAGCACTTTTTCATGTGCCTGTTGGCCCTTTGGATGTCTTCTTTGCAGAAATGTCTGTTCCTGTCTTCTGCCCATTTCTTGATTGGATTATATATTCTTTGGGTGTTGAGTTCGAGAAGTTCTTTATAGATTTTGGATATTAGCCCTTTATCTGATATGTCATTTGCAAATATCTTCTCCCATTCTGTCAGCTGTCTTTTGGTTTTGTTGACTGTTTCCTTTGGTGTGCAAAAGCTTTTGATCTTTATGAAGTCCCAGTAGTTCATTTTTGCCCTTGCTTCCCTTGCCTTTGGCGATGTTTCTAAGAAGAAACTGCTGCAGTTGAGGTTGAAGAGGTTGCTGTGTTCTCCTCAAGGATTTTGATGGATTCCTATCTCACATTGAGGTCTTTTACACACTTTGAGGGTTTTTTTTTTGTGTATGGTATAAGGAAATAGTCCAGTTTCATTCTTCTGCATGTGGCTGTACAATTTTCCCAACACCGTTTGTTGAAGAGACCATCTTTTTTCCATTGGACATTCTTTACTGCTTTGTTGAAGATTAGTCCACCATAGAATTGAGAGTCCATTTCTGGGATCTCTATTCTGTTCCATTGATCTATGTGTCTCTTTTTGTGCCAGTACCATACTGTTCTGATGATTCCAGATTTGTAATAGAGCTTAAAGTCTGGAGTTGTGATGCTGCCAACTTTGTTTTTTTTCAACATTTCTCTGGCTATTTGGGGTCTTTTCTGGTTCCATATAAATTTTAGGATTATTTGTTCCATTGCTTTGGAAAAAAGTTGATGACATTTTAATAAGGATTGCATTAAATGTGTAGATGGCTTTAGGTAGCATAGACATTTTCACAGTATTTGTTCTTCCAATCCATGAGCATGGAATGTTTTTCCATTTCTTTGTGTTTTCCTCGGTTTCTTTCATGAGTACTCTATAGTTTTCTGAGTACAGATTCTTTGCCTCTTCAGTTAGGTTTATTCCTAGGTATATTATGGTTTGGGGTGCAACTGTAAATGGGATCGACTCCTTAATTTCTCTTTCATCTGTCTTGCTGTTGGTGTATAGAAATGCAGCTGATTTCTTTGTATTGCTTTTATGTCCTGACACAATCCTGAATTCCTGTATGAGTTCTAGCAGTTTTGGGGTAGAGTCTGGAATTTATATACAGCATTATTTTTATGATATCACAAGTTCTTCTTTGTACAGTTAAAACATGTAATGCATTTTATTTTGTAAAACTGCCTTACATATTTGTATTACTTTAGTATTTAATAGATAAATGTTATTTTGAGTATCATTTAGGGCTTTGACTTTTAACATTTTATTTATTTATTTAACAGAGAGAGAGAGAGAGATCACAAGTAGGCAGAGAGGCAGGTAGAGAGAGAGGAGGAAGCAGGCTTCCTGCTGAGCAAAGAGCCTGATTCGGGGCTCCATCCCAGGACCCTGAGATCATGACCTGAGCTGAAGGCAGAGCTTTAACCACTAAACCACCCAGGCACCCCTTTGACCATGTTCTTATTAAGAGCTTCCATACACAAAACATTCTCCATTCTCAAAGAGGGAACAAAGTCTGGGTGGTCATACCAAGGAGACATAGAACATGACTATCATTGTTTTAAATTTGGAAGGTTGGCTGGGTTGGTAATGGTTTTAATAATGTGTCCATGCATCTAGCCAAAACCCAGAGTACAGCAGCCTATCCAGCCTGAGGGAAGCCATGGTCACAAGTTAGAGTCACATAGACATTTGGTCCCAGCCAGGAATCAGCCATTTGATACTGGTCCTCCTTTAAGTGCAGTCAGGATTATCAAAGGCTACTTGGTTTTGAAGGGCCATCCTGTGAATCTGGGTAATAATTTCAGGTCCATATTTGATTGAGGAGTTGTAACTTGATAATAATCCCCCTTTTCTTCAAATTGCTGCATGGGTATAGAGGACTAGGAAGGCATATTCGGAGCCAATGTAAATATTAATTTTTAAGGCTTTTGCTATTTGTAAAGCACAGGTGGGTATTAACTTTGCTTTTGGGGGACACATATTTGCTGACAGGGCTTTGTCCTCAACAGTCTAAGTTAAGACTGACTATAGCATACCCAGGTTTTCTTACCCCCTTTTCCATGAAACTGCTGCCTTTGGTAAATCATTTGCATTTTTAATAGAGGCATCTTTTATATCTGGAAGACAACAATAAACAAAATCAGTAACTTCTGAACAGTTATGCTCTATAGAAGTTACAATGGTCAGGTCTAGGCATAAGGGTAGCTGGGCTTTAATTTTGACAGGTTTAAGTATTATTTTAGGCATATGTATAGCATGTATTTAATAAGTCAGTTTCCCATCATCCACTGGTGGCTTTTGGCTGTGAAGTTCTTACAGTCAGGGATTGTCCCATAGTGAGCTTTGAGGCTCCTTCTACCAAGAGGGCTGTTATATGCTTGGCTGTTTGTTAGCAACTGTACCTCAACAGGGGTGGCTTCTAAGATAAATATGACTATGAAGGATGAAACCATTAAGAAGCCCTTTTTGTTTGAGGTCCAGCCTTCACAATATCGTAATTACAAGGAATCGCTGGCAAGTGGGAAAAAACTTTTAAGAGATAAGGGCATCCCAAGTACATTATCCAGTCATAAAAATGGGAGATAATGGATGACCCTACTTAAGTCCATACTTACACCGCTCCATGGATTAAGTGCTGGCTTTTAAGGAAGGATTTAAGGAGGGATTTATTCATCCCAGCCCCACAAAATTGGTCAAGATGCTAGCTGAGTTCTACATTTGTTGGGGAATTCATCCCATTTTCCAGTTTTTAAAATACTCATATGCCCATGGAGTCCTGGTGTTATTTCCACAGAACAAAAAGCATGAAGATTATGTGTGAGCTATTGTGTAGAAAGAGAAAAGCTATTTCTCTTAAGTTTACCTCAAGTTGTCTAGCTTAGGCAAACATTTAAGGATAATCCAAACTAGGATGTAACATCCATAAAGGTGGCTTACTGAAACATAATTTTTCTCTCTAAAATTACTATCGTGGCCAGCACGACGAATCAACCAGGGTAACCGTGAGGGCTAAGAGGATGATGAAAAAAAGAGACAAAGAGATGGGGGCAGGAGGGACACTGAAGATGATGTCCAACAGTGCCAATTTTATTCCACATCTTACAAGCATTTATAAGGCAGATGAGAATAGAAGGAGCATTACATCAGTACATAGTTAGATGCCCATAAGTTTCTATAACAAGTTTACATTTAATACAAGCAAACCTTGTGATGCCAGGTAGTTTCGGCTAAAGCCATTAGCAAGACAATCAACCAGGGAGTGGGTTATGGGAGGTACAGAACAACAAGGATTAACTAAGAATTTGGGACCCTGGCCACATTGTTCCCTACTGTAGGGAGAGTGTGTGGGAAGTCACGTAGTCGAGAGCACGACACATAGCACAGACCCTTTCTCAGTGCACTCAACTTTCCCGTCCTTAACCTTGTCAAGGTGTCCAGACTTTGAAGGAGACACAAGTCAGGGCCTGGTTTGGTCCTCGACTCCAACCATGCCGTAGCCTCTAACAAATTACCCTCATTTCCAGAGATAGCCAAATCAAGACTAATCTGTTTGCAAAACAAGTCCAATTTTAACAAACTTGGCCTAATGATTTACAAAAGCTCAGCAAGAATAATGATCATATATAGAGATTTTTTTAAAAAATTGCTTTGCAGTAAGTTTTTCCAAGGAACCTCTAGGTGGAACTTTTAGCAGACTCTTCTGGCCAGAAGCCACGCCCAGTACTTACCATCAGACATGTGTGCAGAACCTGCAGATCTGAGTGACTTTCTCATCAGAAGGTCCACAAAGTTTCCTGATGTTCCTGTACCTGCCAGGAAGTGACATTCTTTACTTACTTGGTGAGACTGCTGGGAACTCTGTATGCAGGGTTATCAGCTCAACTTTTCCAAGGGAATTTATGGCTCCAGGGTTCATAGAGTCAACCTTAGTACCTTAAAGCTGTCTGGTCATATCTGAGTCTATGCATGTCTTTCTCAAATATGACATTCCTGTCAAAGCCTTGGTAAAATAATCAACATTTCCAATGGTGTCCTTTTACAAGGAGAAGAGATTCTTACTGAACTTCTGGAAATGACTAAGATTGCCATGGAAGAAAGAATACTTATTGAGACCTTTGTAATTTCAGAAGGTTTAGGTAGAGAGAAAAGTTAACTGCTTCAGTTTGTTTTATTCTTTCTATATATCACTGATGTCTTAATGATGTGCTTTTGGAATACAGGTGAGGTTCAGTGGGGTGGAGTCCAGAGCCAACGATGACCAAGAAAGAATTCTTGAGACATTGTTGGTGTCAAATGGTTTATTAAAGCATAGGGACAGGACATGGGCAGAAGCAGCAGTTCTTCTGAAGCAGATCTAGTGAAGGGTGGCTGATTCTTTACTATGGGGTTGGGGGAGGCAAGGAAAAAGGGAGGTTTTGGAAAGAACTTTCATATGCTAAAGAAGGCTCACAGGATACCAGAGGCCTTGCCCCAGTTAAGGTTGTTTACCCCTTTTCATATATATAAATATATATGTATATATATATTTTAAGCAAGAGCAGACCAACAATTCAAGAAAATTTTGCCTTTTGAACAAAGAATTTCAATCTTATACCACTGTACTTTAAAAATCGTTTTTTAAAAAATTCATCTATCCTGAACATACCCAAAATTCCTCTTTAAAGATTTCCCTTCACTGTTACAGAACCTGAACTGAGTCCTGATGGAAGAACCAAATCACACTTGGAGACCTTGTAGGATGGGAGGTGTATTTAACATGGGCAGGCTCAGAGGACAGTGTTTGCCAAAGATCTGAGCTCAGAGCATGAGCAGGGAGGGGAATTTATACCCTTCTACTTCTGCATACTTGGTACTTTTGACACGTGTGTGAGAGAGGGTAAGGAAGAAGCCTGAAGGACTTTGAGACAGGGACTGGAATTCCATTGTTAATTTGGTCAACCATCTTAGACTACAGTTTTTCCCTTATCACCACAAATATATTACAACTTTCTTCTACATTCAGATTTTGTCCCAAGCCAATTTTTTCCCCAAATAACCACCTTATTTCAGACAAAATTACCTTTTTAGTCTTCAAAAAAAAGTATTCCCATTCCTTTTATCTTTCGTACATATCTCCTACTTTTCTACATACAGTGTGTCTTCCATTATTTCCAGAAGTTTTAGTTATACTTAGCAACTTTTGAACTCCTAGAAACCTTAGTCTCCAGTGACAACTAAGTAGTAACCAACTGTCAACTGTCACACCAGAATTCTTTAGATAGCAAATCTGTGAATCAGTTAAGCATGAAGCATGTTTACCCACAGACTCAAATATCCTCCGGTTTTTCCAGTAAGTGACCAAAAGCACAAACCTATGTCCAGTCCTCAAGGCTTTAGCACTTTATCCTATTTGAAAAGACCAAGATGTCCAATGAATTCAATCCCATTTATCATCCAAGCAAAAGTTTGAAGTTTCAGGTTACCAAAAACTTCAATGAAAGCTATCTTAACAATTTCCTGTGAAAACTTTGAGAAAAGACAAGATTAACCATTACATGTGTTTATTGCTAACAAACTGCAACAGAGATAACATGGCTTATCTGACCTTCAGTAAACCTCCACAGAATAAAGGTTTCATGTTTACTGCTGATAACTTAGAAGGCAGGTCTATCTTAATTAAACCAACAAACTTGGTTTAGTTTTGTTTGTTTGTTTGTTTGTTTTAGTTTTTTTTCTTTTTTTTTTAAACTTAAGTACTGAACTGTGTTCCACCTGGGCCCACCCCATTTTCAATTTTTATCTGAGACCAGTGGGGAAATCTGGAGTGGGAGGTATTAAGTCTAGGGGTGCTCTTTTGGCTCCTTGAGAAGGAGAGTAAGAGAAGCCAATGGTGCAGAAGTCACTGAGGATGGTTGTTCAGAAGTTCTTCAGGTCTCACCGCAGGTGGTACAGAAACAGGAAGAAGGACAGGAGGAGACAGAAGAGGCAAAGTGCTGCCAGAAGACAGAGCAAGGATCCCTGGTTCTAGAGGTCATCAAATCCAACAGAGGAGCCATCACCATGTTTTCCCACAAACCAGGGGGAATAGGCAGTCCATGTCAGGCCAGAGAAGACAGTGAATTTTCCCCAAAACAAAGGGAGAGCCAAGCCAGCACTGTTTCCTTAGTGTTGAGTATAACATCTGACTGCCTGACAAGGGAAGCTGAACAGTAAATCTAGTCAGTCTCAGAGGCTAGCTGATGGTACTGCACACAGCAGAGAATGTCCTTCAGTCCTGACAAATCTGAATATCACCTCTGGCCCCACCTAAACCACAGAGCTCGCAGCATAGTTTTGGAAAACACATGGGGGACCACAGTGTCAATGGACATATATGTGGCAGTCTGTAATCTTAGAATATGAAATTACATCCAAGATGATTGTGGGGGATCTGGGCATCTCAGTGGTTAGTATCTGCCTTTGGGTCAGGTCATGATCCTATGGTCCTGGGATTGAGCCCTGCATTGGGCTCTCTGCTCAGTATGGAGTCTGTTTCTCCCTCTCCCTTTGCCCCTACTCCCCCATGTTGCTGGTGCTTGCTCTAATAAATAAAAGAGAATCTTAAAAAAAAGAAAAAAATATGACAAATGTTTTAAACCAGAAGTTGCCATGTCCCTGGGATATCTCTAGAAGAAATGACAAAATAGTTGGCTACCTTCAGATGACTGAGAATAAAACCTCTCAAACTTGTCTTCATTCCATTTCAGTAAAGGAAAAGGTACACATACAAGAGAAATTCGGCAGAAGTCAGATGAAAAACTGGACCAGACAGATCATTCCAGTAATCAAATGCACACAGGTATTTGTTTTCCAAGGCTCAATATTCACATTCAAATAGAGAGGACTCAGCATGAAACATGACCTGTGGACTATCTTTTCAGGAAAAATAAAATCCAAAATAGTCACTAGTATCTGGCACATTCCTCTACATAAAATGTACAGTGTATGTCTGACAATTACTAATGCTTTATCTACTGTAATGTATTTAAAGTTCTTTTGATTCTATGTGTTAATACTAATACTATTGTCCTTTTATGGACAGAAGGGATTTAATGAAGGTTTAGTTAGCCTCTCAATATTGGTAGAGTCAGTGTTTAAATATGGATACCCTAAAAATCAACATGGGAAACCCAGGTCAAATGCCCTTCTAGAACGTGACCTGTTTTTGGATTCTCTTTCCTCTTTGACACTCAGTGGCTCACCCAGATGTCTTCACACAGAACTTCCATGAACTGAGACTTCAAACTGAAAATTCCAGGCTACATGACACACATGTAGCCCGAGTGGCTTTCTGGCTGACTACTGAGAACCAGAGACAGAAGTCAGGTGTTCGAGGTAAACACACAGGAAATTCCCAGGAATGAGATCACTTTCACACCTGGAGAAGCAACACTATACACCTGTGTATCTGACAACATTTTGTATAGCTACTACCTTGCCTGAAGAACACAACTATAAATGTGTCCCCAAACATTGGTTCTCAGTATATTCCCTAGACAGGCACAAGGGATTATGTAAGAAAGGCAAGTTGGGGGAGAGGGGTTGTACCCCAGGACTACTGACATGGGAATGTGGGTATAGGCACAACAATCCAAGATTTACAGATCCTCCAAGCGATTCTGACTCAGGCCAAATTCAACAACCTCTGCAGGAACTAAGTCACAGGTCAATCCTGAGTTATCCACACAGAAGTCACTCTTAGAAGCCCACTATGCTTGTGGCCATTTTACCATTGTGACACACAAATGCGACATACACAGCACACATTTTCTTTATTCATAAGTGTATCTGACTCTAACAAAGTCTGTCTTGGCTTCCTCCTCTTCCATCTCTCTCTTCTCTCTACCCTCCTTGAGCTTGCTGAGATCACCCCAAATACACTTCAGTTCACATTCCTGAATGAAAGCAATCCAAATTTATGTTAATTAGAACAGAGGTGCCTGGGTGGCTCTATTGGTTAAGCAGTCACTTGGTTTCAGCTAAGGTCATCATCTCAGGGTTCCGGGGTCAAGCTTCAAATAGGGCTTTCAGCTCAGCCAGTAGTATGCTTCAGGATTATCTTTGTACCTACTCACTTCCTCTGCTCTAAAATAAATAAACCTTTGGTGCACCTGGGAGGCTCAGTGGGTTAAAGCCTCTGCTCTCAACTCAGATTATGATCCCAGAGTTCTGGGATTGAGACTTGCATCAGGCTCTCTGCTTCAGTGGGGAGCCTGCTTCCCCCTACCCCTCTGCATGCCTCTCTGCCTATTTGTGATCTCTGTCAATAAATAAATAATAAATAAATAAATATTTATTAAAAAAATAAAGTGGGGCTCCTGTGTGCTCTGTTGGTTCACCATCCAACTCTAAGTTTCAACTGAAGTCAGGATCCAAGGGTTGTGAATATAATCACAATGCCTGGGGGTGGACAATACCAGAGAGCAGAAATGGAAAAATCAGGATACCTGAGGGTATCTAACATATTTTATAAGACCTGAGTGTCTACCTACTCACTGTATACATAACACAAAACATACATTATCTTTTCTATATGTACACAACCTTTTCATTATATAGCTGACCACAAAACAAAGGTACTGAAAAATGAATTTTCTTCAATTGATGCAACGTTAAATATGACTGTAACATGCTAACCAAGTCATCTTTTCTCTCAGGCTGGTAGGAGTAGAAGGACATATGGACTGTGAAACAACCCAGGGACAGCTAGCCCCCAAACTGGGTAGGCTGTTTAAAGCAGAAATTGTCCCTATGGTGACAGGTGACCTGCTTCTCAATCAATGCCTTGCACATAGCTCAGAGCACTGGACTAGACTCATCATGGGGCTGAGTGGAAG
>NC_081573.1:1392496-1411939 GCF_022355385.1 Mustela nigripes
TATAGGGCTTATTGATACTGGAGCAGATATCTCAGTTATTGCTAAACAATATTGGCCTCATAATTGGCCCTTGACTGACTCAGACGTCCCAATTAAGGGAGTGGGACAGGCCCGATTTCCTGTTTTTAAATTGGTCCACATCAGAAGGCCATGAAGGAACTTTTCAGCCTTTTGTTTTAGACATAGATCTCAGTTTATGGGGAAGAGATGTTTTGACTGATATGGGTGTTGTCCTTAATACGGCCCCTATTTCTATACCCCAACCATCCACTGTGGTGATGGCTTTGATGCAAAAAATGGGATATAACCCAGGTAAGGAATTGGGGAAAGATTTGCAAGGAAATCCCCTTCCTGTCTCGATTAATGTTCAAACCTCTAGGGCAAGACTGGTGAGTTTTCCCAAGGACCACTGAAGAACCCCCATGCACTGCCTATTGTATGGAAACATAATGACTCTGTATGGGTGGATCAGTGGCCCTTGCCTAAGGAGAAGTTAGAGGCAGCAGCAATTTTAACAAATGAACAGTTGCTTTTGGGTCATTTAACAGAGTCACATAGTCCATGGAATACTCCTATTTTTGTCATAAAAAAGAAATCAGGAAAATGGATATTATTACAAGATTTAAGAGCTGTTAATGCTACTATGAAACCGATGGGAGCCCTTCAACCTGGCCTTCTGTCTCTCTCGGCCATTCCTTTACAATATAAAATGATAATATTGGATTTAAAAGATTGCTTTTTCATTATACCATTAGCTCCACAGGATTGTGAAAGATTTGCTTTTTCTATTCCTAGTATAAATCATAGGGAGCCTGCTAAAATGTTTCAATGGAGAGTATTGCCTCAAGGTATGGCTAATAATTTGTAGCCATAGGCCAAGAATTTGTAGCATGAGCCAGAACTCATTTTCATGCACGCTTTGAGCCTGCAGCGTACTGTATTCACTATATGGACGATATCCTTTTGGCGCCAGAATCTGAGGAACTCCTACAAAAGGCCTTTTCATTTCTCACTGTGCAACTACAGCAATATAATCTGGTAGTAGTTCCAGAGAAAGTACAGAAGATGGCGCCATTTGAATACCTAGGTTTTATCATAGAAAATTAAAAAATTCGACCTCAAAAAAAATCTCGGGGCGCCTGGGTGGCTCAGTGGGTTAGGCCGCTGCCTTTGGCTCGGGTCATGATCTCGGGGTCCCGGGATCGAGTCCCACATCGGGCTCTTTGCTCAGCAGGGAGCCTGCTTCCTCCTCTCTCTTTCTCTGCCTGCCTACTTGTGATCTCTGTCTGTCAAATAAATAAATAAAATCTTAAAAAAAAAAAAAAACTCTTCTAACACAGCCATTAAAAACCTTAAATGAGGGACCCCTGGGTGGCTCAGTTGGTTGGACGACTGCCTTGGGCTCAGGTCATGATCCTGGAGTCCCGGGATTGAGTCCCGCATCGGGCTCCCAGCTCCACGGGGAGCCTGCTTCTCTCTCTGACCTTCTCCTCGTTCATGCTCTCTATCACTGTCTCTCTCTCAAATAAATAAATAAAATCTTAAAAAAAAAAAAAACCTTAAATGATTATCAAAAACTTATGGGAAATATTAATTGGATAAGACCCTTTCTGCACATCATGGCAAATGAATTAACCCCCTCCCTTTTAAAAAAAGATTTATTTATTTATCTGACAGGCAGAGAGAGAGGAGGAGGCAGGCTCTCTGGTCAGCAGAGAGCCCAATGCGGGGCTTGATCCCAGGACCCTGGGATCATGACCTGAGCCGAAGGCAGAGGCTTTAGCCCACTGAGCCACCCAGGCGTCCCTAAAATCCCTTTTTGACACCCTGAAGGGAAATAGTGCACCATCGTCTGCACAGGTACTTTCTGAAGAAGCAAAAAGGGCTTTACAACTTGTAAACGATAAATGGTCCCAAGCTCATGTTAATCAGTATGACCCAACCTTACCAATTTATTTAATAATGCTTATGCCTTCATCACTACCTGCAGCAGTTATTTGGCAACCTCAAGGACCTCTGGAATGGATACACATTGCTTTGCCTCAATTACATGTTATTAATGAATATGTTGAACTTTTATCCTTATTAATATCCAGAGGCCACCAATGCATCATTCATATTACTGGCAAAGAGCCTGATTTCCTTTTATTGTCAATGTTAAGTGCTGACAAGGTACAAACATTGTTTAATAATAACCTTAGTTGGCCTTATCCTGTTTTCCTGGACAAATTAAATACCATCTGCCAGCAGATAAACTGCTTCAATTCCTATCTACTACACCTGTATTTAATACTGAAGCCATTGTTACTGAGCTGTTAGCAAACGCTATAAGCATTTTTGTTGATGCAGATAAAACTGGTCATATAGGCATTTATAAAGATTCCCCTTTTTCTGATACAACCTATTAAAACTATTACCCCACCAAATCCATTCAGGGAGCTGAGCTAAAAGCTGTACAAATAGCTTTACAAATGTTTCCTGAACCATGCAACCTTTATACAGATAGTCATTATGTAGCTCATGCTGTTCCTTTTCTATCTCATGCTTATATTCTTACTAATGATGAAGAATTGTATCATTTATTTACAGGTACTCAACAGCTTTTAAGAACTATAAGAAATCCTACTATTATATCCCACATAGAAGCCCACACTAACTTACCAGGCCCTCTAGCTAAGGGCAATGCTATTGCAGACTCAATCACACATGTTTATTTGTTGTCCATTACTAATTTACAAAAAGCTGAAAAAATTTACACCTCTTTTCATCAAAACGCTGCTGCACTACGATGACAGTTCCATATAACTCGAGAAGAGGCAAGACAGATTGTTAAATGATGTCCTGCTTGCCCTATTCATCATCCTCAAATTACATACGCAGTTAATGCCAGAGGCTTAATGCCCAATCATTTATGGCAAATGGATGTAACTATTTTTCCCCCATTTGGGCGACTCAAATATATTCATGTTTCTATTGATACATTCTCTGGGTTTCTTCATGCCACCACCCATTCTGGGGAAGCATTCACCGATGTTCAAAATCATCTCTTTTCAGCTTTCTCTCAGATGGGCACACCTAAGGCCATCAAAACCGACAATGGAGCTGCATATGCATCACAAGCATTTGCTCAATGTTGTCTCACTTTTCAAATCAAACACACCATGGGCATTCCTTATAATTCTCAGGGACAAGTCATTATTGAACGTGCTAATAGCACTTTAAAATCTTATCTCAAAAAATTAAAAGAGGGGGAGATACTAAAGGGAAAAGTGAAATATTCTCCTCATATGCATCTAAATTTAACACTTTATGTTTTAAATTTTTTAAATGTTGATGATATTGGCCGCATGGCTGCTGAGCGTTTCTGGTATCCTGATTTTTCCCCGCTTCCTTATGCCCAATGGAAAGACCCAATTTCAGGCATATGGCATGGCCCGGATCCAGTTCTTGGTAAAGGGCGAGGGTTTGTTTGTATCTTCCCACAGGATGAGGATACCCAGCGGTGGCTCCCGGAAAGATGGTGTCGACTCCTCGCCTCTATGGCAGAGAATTGCTACGCTGGCCTTGAACCGATGAAATCAGAGGAGACAAAGGAAACGTCTGCCCGCTCTTTGAGCGGGACAGATGAGGGATCTCATTAATCAGGCTATAGACCTGACTAAGTAGGCTCAGCCAAATGAGGCTATCTTGGCTGTCCTGTATGCTTTATTAGCTTTAGTTAACTTGCCTGTGGCTCAAGCTACTCAATATTGGGCTTATTTGCCTGATCCGCCAACTGTGCAGCCTGTGACTTGGGACAACCCCACTCCCAGGGTCCACACTAATGTTACGATCACTTCATAGATATCGATGCTGAAGGAACTGAAGATGCAGAGCATTATATTAACTGGACAGGAACAGCTGCTCCAGTGCCCATATGCTTTCAAATTCCCACTAATGACAAACCATTATTTAGTGGTGCATGTTGGTTAAAAAGACCCCCCATATTGTGTCCTTTATGAGAAAGGCTGATCATACTGGCTCCATGATTCAGCAATTAGAAAAATGGGATATATATATGAAGTCACAGAGGATGATGTACCCGACTTCCCTAAATTAGGCATGCGCCCTCCAGGGCACCCCCTCTGTCCTAAGATCTTTAATTTCTCTCTTCCAGGACCCATTTGGAAAGAATGTATTTGAGAAAAGCCACAGGTTATCTCTCCACATGGAGTGCCAAGCTTTTTGATTACTGACTGGTCTAAATCTGATCGAGATCAACATGAGATGCATCTTACATGGCCTCCTGATCATCGAATGTCCAGAATATATTTTCATAACGTCTCCCTTCCCGGAGGATTTTTTGCTACTGAAGGAATGTATCATGCTGAACTGTGGAAGCTTGCGGCTGCTATGGGACAAACAGCTATTGTGATTGGAAAAAACAGTTTTGCTCAGGTCATTCGGTTTAACTTCTCTACAAAGGCCTGTGTCCCTAGGCCATTTTTATTGGTGGTGGGATCAGGAACTGTGATACCCCATTCTTATTGGGGAATTCAGGGACAACATGTTATGTATAATGTTCATTGTGAAGACTGTATATTAACAAACTGTGTACCTGTTACTTTACCTACTAGAGGCACAGGACCGATAATGGTATTTCTAGTCATGCAACCCCCTTCTGTACTCTTACCCATAGATGTGGAAGGACCTTGGTATGCTAATTATGGATATCAGTTAGCCTTAGAATTACAAGCTCAAGTGCGTAGAACTAAACGTTTTTTAGGATTACTAATAGCAGGCATCTCTGCCATGGTAGCCTTAGTTGCTACTGCTACTATCTCTTCTGTTGCCTTATCACAAAGCGTTCATACTGCTAAACATGTTAATTCATTAGCTCAAAATGTTTCTTATGCTTTAGCCACCCAAGACCATATAGACCAAAAAATTTTAAGCCACCTTGATGGGTTAGAAGCTGTGGAATTTCTGGGATCACAGCTGTCTATTCTTAGGACCCAAATGTCTTTAATGTGCCATGGAGGATTTCAACATATTTGTGTAACTTCCCTACAGGCACAAAATTATTCCTGGGATACGGTAAAACATCATTTACAGGGAGTTTGGTAGCATAGTAATGTAAGTTTGCATCTCTTGGATCTGCAGAGACAGATAACAGTCATCAGCCATTCTCAATTTGATGTGGATAACCCTGCTAATGTTATTTCCCAGTTCCTTGAAGGGCTGCAGGGATTTAATCCTGGCATCTACTACATCATTCATTTTGGATTTTCATTGCAATCTTTGGGCTCCTAATAACACTGTTAATACTGTGGTACATTTTATCAGTCTGTGCAAAACAGGAACACCTTAATATACAAGCTAAGATGCATTTTATTGATCTTAAAACAAAAAAGGGGGAGATGTGGGAGGCCATGGTAAGGCTTGAGATGAGAACAAAACCAGGCCCTGACTTGTGCCTCCTTTAAAGGCTGAATAGCCAAACAAAAGACTTAGGTTGATCAAGTTGAGTAGCTCTGGGAAAGGGTTTGTGCTATGTGTTGGGCGCTCACTTACGTGACTTCCCACATGTTTGTTAGTTAGATGGAGATGATTTGGGGTCAGAAATTCTTGGCTGGTCCTTGCTGTCCTTGCACAGGTATAGACTACACCACTGTAAGACTGTGCTGTGCTTACACAAACTGTGTCTTGAGTGGCCTTGAAGTCAGTACATCTGGCGCTAGAAGATCTGCTATTGATGTTTAGGAAATAGATAATGGGAAAGCTTAAAGGATTTTCTGTGCTTGTTTCAAACTCTTTAGTAATCAGCTAAAATTAGATACTTTTCTTATGATTGTTTCTGTTAGTTATATAATGCCTCACAGCCTTGAATAAAATCGGCACTGTTGGACACCCTCCTTGGTGCTCCTCCTGCCCCCATCTCTTTGTCTCTTAATTTCTTTTCACCATCCTCTTACCCTCACGGTCCTGGTCAATTTGTCATGCTATCCGTGACACAATGCACTTTAGAGTCAGGAGAAGCACAAATTGCAAGTCTATGGCACAGAAGAAACTGCCTTTTAAAATTAAAAAAAAATTAAGATTTTATTTATTTATTTGACAGAGAGAGAGATCACAAGTAGGCAGAGAGGCAGGCACGGTTGGGGAGGGGGAAGCGGGCTCCCCGCTGAGCAGAGAGCCTGATGTGGGGCTCAATCCCAGGATCCTGAGATCATGACCTGAGCTGAAGGCAGAGGCCTAACCCACTGAGCCACCCAGGCACCCCTAAAATTTTAAATCCTTCACAATGTAACCCATTGAAATGATGCATTCTTATAGTAAGACTCTGAATGAATCCAAACACAAAAACAACATTAGTTCCACTCAGTAGACAGCGGCAGATTCAGCTTCAGCATCCAGCAGCCATCCCAAAGGGATTCCCATTCAGGACACCAATAATTTAGGTGTTCCATCAGGGGAAGTGTAGAAGAATCAGCCACTTAACATACCGAGCACTTCAAATTTAGGCAGACTAACTACAGAGAAAACCGTGACGTGAAATATAGTAAGATCACTCTAATTAGCATATTCATTCAGAGCTAAAATATATAATGGCATAAAAATTAAGAATAGTCACCAAAACTTTCTGAATTTGGGAAGAATGAGGAAGGGAGAAAAATAAGTATTTCTATTTGTGTGCAAAGGTATATTTTGGGCAACAGCTACAAGTCAGGCAATATAAAATAAAAAAATTTCTTAAATGTTCCAACCATAAGATACTTTTAAGATTCTTCCTTATATTCAGCTTAGTTAACATATGAAGTAATATTTGATTTAGGTGTACAGCAGTGATTATACAATTCCATTTAACATTCTATGCCTATCACAGGGGCAGTCCTTAATCCCCATCATTTACTTAATGCATCCACTAACCCACATCCACTCTGGCAACCATCAGGTTGTTTTCTAAAGTTAAGAATTTATTTCTTGGTGTGCCTGGGTGGCTCAGTCATTGAGCATCTGTCTTCAGCTCATGTCCTGATTGTAGGGTTCCAGGATCAAGCCTCAAATCCTGCTCCATGGTCAACAGAGAGCCTACTTCTCCCTCTCCACTCCCACTCCTTTTGTTGCCTCTCTGTCTCTCTGTAAATACAGTAAAATCATTTAAAAAAAGTTTATTTCATGCATTGCCTCTCCCTTTCTCTTTTCTTTCCCATTGCTCACTTGTTTTGTTTTCTGAATTCCAAACATGACTAAAATGATACAATACTTGTCTTTCTCCGAATTATTTCACTTGGAAGAATACACCCTAGCTCTATCCATGTTGTGGCAAATGGCAAGATTTCATCCCTTTTAGGGTTATAAAATATGCCTTTCGATTTCTATCTTTCTTCTTTATTCATTGAGGAATCAATGAACACTTGGGCTGGACTGTTTCAAGCACATATACTCACTGCCTCTCACTGTTGAACTGCTTCACCAACAAATCCATTCCATGCAAAGACCCAAAATACAGATCTACACTCATTATGGTGCTGAGAAAAGGGAGAAAAGTCCTGCACAGCAGTGAAGCAAATTCTTTGAAGATCACCCAACCACACTGGATCTGACCTTGACTGGGGTGATCTCCCTGGGAAACAAGGACTTGGGAGCAACCACAACATGTGTCTTGCAGATCCTGCCTATTCCACTGTCCAGAAGCCTTCTTCATCTTAAACATCTATTCTACCCTGTGACATCTTAAAGCTGCCCACATGATTGCATCATCCAATACCATCCTCCATCCCTTGTCACGGATCTAGGCAGGGAAAGTAGTGTTATCACTGCCATCCAGCAGCATTAGTCCTCAGGAAGACACAGTAGATCAATCAAATCATTAGGATAAAGCAGGACTTCCCTACTCCTGAGAAACCCACATTAGCCAATTCATTCCCCACATTACATGTATTCATCAGATGACACCAGCAAGAGCTCCTTGTGCCTTTGCAGTGACTAAAGGGAGCCACCTCTGGGTCCCTACCCACATAGGAAAGTGTTCCTCATATTTCCTTTTAATAGGTCTTGCCTTTCTCTTAAAGGATGGTACCTTCCTCAAATTTTACTTAGATTCACATCCCACATCCCCGTGCTAAATGTCTTAATACCCACCAGCTTTCCATTTGTCTAATCTCAATGAAGCATTTTCTGAAGACACTCTCTCCATAGCACAGGCAAAAAAGAATGGTTGTGGTGCCTATGTAGCTGGAAAGAAAAATGAGGGTGAATACAACTGGAGATCTGGAGATAGGTAGGTCATAAACAAGTAGAAGTTATTTTTCTACATCTAGGGAGTCCCTTGGGAAACTACGGACACTTCTTCTCCTCTACATGCTAATTCTTCATCTTGAATATTTTCTGTCTCTTCCCTGGGCTACCACATCACTTCTATTGGGATAGATTTCTCTTTCTTATGGGATATCTATGACACACATAGTATGGTCATATGCACATGTGTACCTCATAGACACATCAAGATACCACTCAGTGTAGGACATGGGGCACAGGCTTTCATTTGCATCCATGGTGCCATGCTAGAGAGTCCCAAGTCTAAGTCCAGAATATGCATTTCCACTAAAACAGATTTAGGGAAGCTCTGGAGGAGGGGGAGTCTTCTCTAAGGGACATGGGAGGGAGAGCATTGGGAGAAAGAGAGATGGTCGCTCATAAGAATGGAATGCAGATGTCATATAAGATGTTCCACTAACTTGACACTCTGCAGTGTGGTGACTGGGGAATGTCCTCTTGAGAATGGCTCCTGTCAGTGCAAGGACCTTCAAAAATGTTGGCTACACAATTTTTGACTACAAAATCGATGCCAAGTAGCAGTATCATGGAGTGTGTGAGCTAAAATACCAACAATACCTCTATGTTACATACCTCGGTAATATGCCCATGGTTAATATCATTGTATTCACAAAGAGGAGAAAGTCACAGCATAGACTAAGGGAAAAATAATTACATATCTCTTAAACCTTCAGAGAAAACGGATTCCTAGGTATATTGTTTTACTCCAGTATCATATAGGTGATTGATTCAATTAGCTCCCTATAATCTTTAATGAGATAAATGAACACTAGATGTAGGATAACACATCATTCATGACACACCCATACCCAGATGTTAAAACACACTAGGTTTTATTAATGAAAATATATCAAGTTCACACAAACACTAAGTTATGCATTTCAAATCCACTCTATTGTCTCCATTCAAAATACAGAACACACATGTGCAAAAGCATTCGAGTGTTTTCAGAAGGACATGGAATACCTATTTCCAAAAATTTCAGGGCTGAGGTACATTCCTCAGAAATGTGTATGTTCAATGGTATGGCATTGTAAAGAAGAGTTAGCTACCCTCCTGCAGTCATCTTTCAGGGTTTCCTCATTTAACCACATCAAGTCATACTCTCTAATGATTGCAATTAGGAAGAGGCATTCACAGTTTACTGAATGGCCACCTCTTTTTCCTTAAAGAACTATCAGGAAAGCCTCGTATTTCTAATATTGAGGAAGTTCTTAATTTCAATACAAGCAGAAGTGTGTGCTCCGAACACCTATTCCGTGGATCTTACATCAATGTTATAACCGTAAGAACCATCTCCACTGAGATGTATTTCATGTTTTATATCATACAGTCATCTTCCATGGAAAATTAGATATGCATGAGTCCCACTTAATGGAGGAGGACATCTAATATCTTTGATGTAGCAATGATCAACCACGTGGTCTTACACAACCACAAGGAAAGGAGGAATTTTCTGGAATGATTTCAGAGGAAATACATTAATACTGTTAGTCACAAATCTCAAATAGGGTTAATGTAAAAAATTTAAAAATACTGAAATTCTTATATGAAAAGTCAATCCACTAAATCTGTTGAAACAGAATACCACATACATTTTCTAAGTGTTTAAATTTGACTTTTCCTTATAATCACTATTTTCATAGAGAGTAATGTTTGAATAGAGTGAATAATGTATTCCATTGGCTTGATTTCTTTAACATTCATTGGCATCTGATGTTCAATTAAATAGTTTTCTAAACATTGCTAATTTTCTATTGACTTTCCTTAATACAGCCCCTGGTGTGTGCTCCAATGTATACTAAAATGAAAATCTTTCCACATTCACGATGTTCCAAAGGTTTGAATCTACTATGCATTTTGAAATACTGATTAAGCACTGAATTCCAGCTACAGGCTTGGCCACATTCTTTACATTTCACACTTTCACTCCTGTATGAAAACAACGATGTTAAGAAAGTTGGGAGTCCCACTGAGAGGTCAGACCCAGTCTTAGTATTTTTACACTTACTCTCCTTTTTTTTTTTTTTTAAAGATTTTATTTATTTATTTATTTGATAGAGAGAAATTACAAGTACACTGAGAGGCAGGCAGAGAGAGAGAGAGAAGGAAGCAGGCTCCCTGCTGAGCAGAGAGCCCGATGCGGGACTCGATCCCAGGACCCTGAGATCATGACCTGAGCCGAAGGCAGCGGCTTAACCCACTGAGCCACCCAGGCACCCATATACTTACTCTCTTTTTAAAATCTCTCATATGGAGTAAGGAGGGAGCAATCCTTAGGCACTCTCTTATCGCCCTCGACCCGCAAGGATGACAAGAAGCCCCAGTTCAGATGCATCTTCTCTCTCCCTATTTCCGCAAGTCTACACACTTATATACGCTTACATGACCAATCAGCGAGCAGGGTACAGGAGGGAGCGAATCAGGCTGTGCAACTAAACAAACAACTTCGCTAGCAACCAATGCTGTTTACTTCCTCTTTGGGTGTTCCGCTTAGTCTCTCGAGGCAATCCTAACCTGGCAACTAGCCAGGTGCCATCTTTTAATGATGGAGGCCGCCCTGGCCAGGGGCCTGCCTCTGACATCTCCCCCTTTTTTCTTTTATGGCAGGGATCGTGCCTGTCTTAGGTTGTCAGTGATGGGGAATATCCTTACCCGTCATCAGACGGCAGATATCAATGATCTGCGTCCTGTCTTAGGTTGGTATATTTCCCCCACCAATCTTACCCGTCGTTGACTACCGATCCAGCATACTTAGCCACACTTGGGGCGATGTTCCAGCCTCGATGGCTAACAAGGCCTGCACCATGGCTTGCTGTTGCCTATGTTGCTGTCGCCTCCAAATTTGCAGTTTCCTTACTAGCAGAATCAAGCCCACTACGAGGATTATCATCAGACCAATTATGCTATCCCATTGTTTCGTAAAGGTTAACACATCTTGCAATGTTTTGATTATCTCTGGGAGGGTTGCAAGCTCAACTCTGGTGTTATTTATCCTTGTTATGCCTAGTAGCAGGTGCTGAGTATAGTTTTGGAATTCTGCGGACTAATTCTCCCGTAAGTATTGGGAGAGCTGTCGGGAGACATTCTGTAAGTCACTCGTATTAATATAGGCTATGGGAGTTACACAAATTGCCAGGAAGGGTGCTATATATCCCAGTCCCAATAGGGCCCCCCATATGTCCACTTGTTCTTGAACCAAATCCACTCTCTGGTTGACTATCAGGATTCCTGCTTGCAGATGTGCATTGATCTGAGTCTATGTTTGAAGGACAGCCACTGTTCCTTCTGCAAGGGTGTTCACAGCTTCCGCAGTGGGTATAGTTGCAGCAAGTGAGACTGCTGCTGCCGTGGCAGCTGCTGTAGATATAGCCAATGCTGTCACAACGGCAGCTGTGATACCAAAATCTCTCTTCTTTCTGGATAGCACCACCAGTAACTTGTCCTCTGGAATGGAAACTGGGATAGGAACATGGGTAGGGATACGCATAATCACAGCCAGCTTGAAGGCCGTGACATTCCAGCACTAAGATAACAATTCTTACTAGAGTCATTTTGTTTATAAGAACAGTTGAGGAATTTGCCACCATTTAACATGGACACTGCTGAGATATCAGTACATGCTCCTAGCAAGTTACAGACCTGCCATGCATCAAAGGGAGAGGAGGGAATATGAGAGAAGAGTTAGTCACTGGTAAAGGATATAGCCATGCTTTAACCACTGCTCACAGCTCTCTGGCTTGAGTCTGCTACAGGAGGTTTAGCATCCCCAGAGTTATCAGCATCTTCAGCATCATGACTGGTGTTCAGAGGCAAGGCTGCACGCACCAGCTCTCTGGGATCCAAATTGGAGTCTCCTTTTCCTGTGGAAAAACACATAGAGACCCCCTACTCCATACTAACACTGGATCTGGTCCATTCCACTTTCCTGTGAGGATGTCCATCAGAAGTACTAAAGGCTTAGGGGAAGCAGCAGCATCACTTGCATGTCTGTCTGCAGCTGATTTACCCATCTTGTCCAACGTTAAAAAATTCAAAATAAAAAGAATGGTGTTGATCTTATCTTTAGGGGACCTGAAGGTGTCCCCTGTTCCCCCTTTTTGTTTATAAAGTGCATTTTTTTAAAAGATTTTATTTATTTATCAGAGAAAGAGAGGGGGAGAGAACGAGCACAGGCAGACAGAATGGCAGGCAGAGGCAGAGGGAGAAGCAGGCTCCCTGCTGAGCAAGGAGCCCGATGTGGGACTCGATCCCAGGACGCTGGGATCATGACCTGAGCCGAAGGCAGCTGCTTAACCAACTGAGCAACCCAGGCGTCCCATAAAGCACATTTTTTATTGTAAGATGTGCACGCTCCACAACACCCTGTCCTTGTGGGTTATGGGGTATTCCATGTATCAAGTGAATGTCAAGTTGTTGTAGGAAGGCTTTAAAGGGTTGTGAGGTGTAGCCTGGACCATTATCTGTAACTTTCCAAATTCTGAAACATGTGTGACATCCATTTGCCATATATGATTAGGTAACAAACCCTTGGGATTAACCCACAAGGACGGTGCAGGTAGTAAGATCATGCAATTTCTGCAGGAGACTACTATGTCCCATGCCTGTGCTTTTGTTATGTTAATTTTGAGGCGAAGAGTTAAAGCATTCACATGGAACAGCTTGTGATAATGTCTCACCTGTTGCACCGGCTCCTCAATGGCAAAGACAAATTCTCCTCTGGTTAAGGAGTCTGCTAACTGATTACCTTTTGTCAGGGGGCCTGGTAAGGTTATATGAGCTCGTATGTGGCCAATATAAAATGGAGTCTTCCTGTCCCAAACTAATGTTTGGATTTCTTGTAATGCCTCAGAGATAGTAGACCTGGCATTAATAGAACCCACACTTTCAATGATAGAGACCACTTGCACCACATATCTACTATCTGATAAAAGGTTGAAGGGTTCTTGATGAAACATTTGAAATGCTTTTATCACTGTGATCAGCTTGGTTTCTTGGGGAGAGGAGCTTTGAAATAGGAAGGTCCAACTCTCTTCTTTGGTAACTATAGCTCCTACAGGTGTCCTGGCTTCTTGCAGTAATAGCAAAATCCAGGAGTACCCCTATGTTTATATTGTTGAGCTCCCTGTAATCCTTGTAAACCTTGAGTGATAGCTGCAGCCATAATCTGCCCTTGAATAACACTGTCATTGATATCCCTGCAAACTTTAATATATGTACTCGAGTCTTTGCTTTTCCAAGGTCTGATGGCTTCTTTACACCATTTATTAGCCTGCTCATAAGCCAGCTGTTTTATCAATGGCATGGCTGTCTCTACCTCCCAAATATTCGACCAGCTGTTTGCATCAGCTTCGCTACAAAATCAGCATATGCTTCATTTGGTCCTTGTATTACCTTAGACAGCTGACCCTGTAAATCCCCACTGCCTTGAATTGTCTTCCATGCTTTAGTGGCCGCCACGGCTATTTGCAGATACACCGCAGGGTTGTATTGTTTTGGGGCCTGCTTTCCCATGTACGGTCCTATTCCCATTAACATTTCTAGGTCCCACTGAGGATTTCCAGCTGCTGCATTACCGTGGGCAAAGGGCTTGGGGGAAGAATCCATACGGGCTGAATGTCTTTCAGCTGCTGCTTGACCGTTTTTATCCTAGCAGTTTTCGTTTTTAATGGCGTGCCATTGGCCTTTAGAAGGTACTTTAGGGAACCCTCTAACCTCAACTTTGGCAGTCCAGATCCCATAATTAGAATCCCAACCTAATGGCTGTTCCGCGTATACTCGCCACTAAATCCCGGCTCTAAGGCCGCCCCTCTTCTTATTGCGCACTCGCTAAATCCCGGCTCTAAGGCTGCCCTGTTTCTTATTGCAGTCTTGTACAAGTTTACCACCACCTTTGTCGTGGTTTTACCCCGCTTACCTGCGGACTTCTCCCTTGCAAGGTTTTTCTATTTTTACTCCCCCCTTTACCACGGAATTCCCACTTTTGAACGTGGCTAATGTCCCCACTCACCTGCGGACATTTACTCCCCGCTTTCCTGCGGATTACCTTGCAAGATTCCTTTATTTAGTTCCCGGGTGCCGGCGCCATTTATTGCCCTCGACCCGCAAGGACGACAAGAAGCCCCAGTTTGGATGCATCTTCTCTCTCCCTATTTCCCCAAGTCTAACACTTATATACACTTACATGACCAATCAGCGAGCCGGGTACAGGAGGGAGCGAATCAGGCTGTGCACCTAAAGGAACAACTTCGCTAGCAACCAATGCTGTTTACCTCCTCTTTGGGCGTTCCGCTTAGTCTCACGAGGCAATCCTAACCTGGCAACTAGCCAGGCGCCATCTTTTAATGGCGGAGGCCGCCCTGGCCAGGGTCCTGCCTCCGACACTCTCTCACATTCATTACATCTGTAATTTTCTCTGCCAGGTGAATTCTGTGATGTGCAGTAAGGGTTGTGTGCCTGCTAGAGTTTTGGCCACATTATTCATCCGGTGTCTTTCCAGTATGAATTCTCTGTTTAGAAGGTGTGCATGCTGGACGAAGGCCTTGCCACACTGGTTGTATTTTTGAAGTTATTATCCAATATGAATTCTCTCATAGGCATGAATGGGTGAGCACTCCTTAAATGATTTTTCTTACATTCTTTTTTCTTTTTTTCTTAAAGATTTTATTTACTTATTTGACAGAAAGATGGAGAGAGAGCACAAGTAGTGAGGAGGGTCAGGCAGTGGTAGAGGGAAAAGCACGCTGCCTGCTGAGCAGGGAGCCCAAAGCAGAGCTCAATCCCGGGACCCTGGAATCATAACCTGAGCCTAAGGGAGCACCCTAGCCGACTGGGCCATACAGGCGTCCCTCTTACTACATTCTGTACACTGGTAAGCTTTCTATCTAGTATGAATATTATGATGTTTAATGAAGTTTGCAAAACTCTACCTGTGATGCATATTCACTCAAAGTCTACAATAAAATAGAGGAAACCGAACCAAAAGCACATTTTCCCTTTTTGCAAGATGATCAAGTGGGAAACGGACCTGGAATTAAGGGCACTTCAACATATGGAAAACCATAAATTCAAGACTCCACATTAACAGAACGAAGGGCAAAAGTGACATGATCATATTAAGGGAGACAGAATTCAACTATGGTCATACCAAACAACATGTCATGATAAAAATACTCAAAGGAGAGACAGAAGGAAACCCCAACCTAATGAATGCCACAAATGCATGAAAAGCCGAAACCTGTTCAGCAGGGGCAGTTTGCAACCTTCTCCTCTATGATCAGCAGGTAATGAAGTGAGCCCGCCACTACCTTTGAGCATAGTACTAGATTCTCTATTCAGAACAATTATACAACCAAAAGTAGAGTAAAGGCATCTACACTGAAAAAGAAACAGTAAAACCCATTGTTCACGTGGAACATGATTACTGAAA
This sequence comes from Mustela nigripes, assembly GCF_022355385.1. NCBI lineage: Eukaryota > Metazoa > Chordata > Mammalia > Carnivora > Mustelidae > Mustela > Mustela nigripes. Next base: position 1,408,245 of record NC_081573.1, read on the forward strand.
TCCCTAAAGATCATCATTTTAATTTTTTACTGTTTTTGGTCATTGTTTGTATTGTTTATTTCTGCCAGTTTTTCCCTACTAGACTTCCCATTTCCCAAGTTTTTCATGTTATACAATACAAAGTTAAGAAAAATGTTGGCATAAACAACTTAATTTCCACCAGAAAAACTAAAAAAGGAAGAGACTAGGATGAAACTTACTAGAGGAATGAAAAAAAAGAAAAGTCTGAAATAAACCAAGTAGAAGATTAGCACTAACGGAACACCGAAAGTACTACCCGTTTCAATCAATAAAACAAAACTCGCAATGCTTTAACTCCACAAACCATTATATAATAACAAATAGGGAAATTTGCTTTTTTAAGATTTAACTTATTTATTTGACAGACAGAGATCACAAGTAGGCAGAGAGGCAGGCAGAGAGAAAGGGAGAAGCAGCCTCCCCACTGAGCAGAGTCCGATGCAGGGCTTGATTCCAGGACCCTGGAATCATGACCTGACCTGAAGGCAGAGGCTTTAACCCACTAAGCTACCCAGCACCCCCAACTGGGGAAATTTATGTAAAAACAAAAACAAAACAAAACAGAGAATTCCTAACATTGGACAAGTTATTAAGACTGATTTCCTAACCATGAACCAAAGAAATGGGACATCTCATGAGATCAGTAAGGATGAAAATCAAATTTGGAATCAATACTCAAGCAGCACAGACAAAAAAGCCCAAGACCTAGGAATTTTACTACAACTGATGGGGTCAATGAGTTCCCTAAATACAATCCTGTGTTGCATGATTCTTCTCCCTCTCTTGTTCAGATTCAGTATTACTTCATTTGCCTTTTATATGACAAAGTCATTCTTCTGCTTCTTCCAGCCTGCCCTCTACATCAAACCTGTTTCTAATCTCACTTACTGCATTGTTCATCTATGTTTTATTTATTTATTTATTTATTTTTTTAAAAATATATATTTTATTAATTTATTTGACTGAGAGAGAGAAATCACAAGCAGGCAGAGAGAGAGGGGGAAGCAGGCTCCCCACTGAGCACAGAGCTCAATCTCAGGACCCTGAGATCATGACCCGAGCCCAAGGCAGAGGCCTAACCCACTGAGCCACCCAGGTGCCCCTTTGTTTGATTTTTTAAAAGACTTATATATTTGAGGGGGGGAATCACAAGATTTCAGGTGGGAGCTACAGAGAGAGGGAATCACATGCAGGTATCACACTGAATACACAGTGTGACTTGAGCTTGCATCCCAGGACCCTGAGATCAAGATCTGAGCAGAAATAAAGAGTCAGTACTTACTGAAGTGAACAACCAAGCACCCAATTTTTTTTTTTTTAACTCTCATCTCTGTGGTGAAGTTCTCATAATTGCTTTCTCAACTCCTTGAGTATCATTATGATTGCAACCTTAAATTCTCCATCAAGCTCCTTACTACTGTTTCCACTGGATCTCTGGCCTTGGTCTTACCTGTTGGTTTTTCCTGGGAGAAATTCTTTCATCTTGCCATTTGTCTAACTCTCTACTTTCCTCTGTCCATTAGAAAAGTCAGTGATGTGACTTGTTGTATCCTTCAGACCAATGGTCTGCAGGGGGCTTTCCTTGCCTGCTATGGGCAGTGTTTGGTCCCTGGCCTGAATGTGGCCAGTTTGAACTAGGTCAGCTCTGCTCTGATTGTGAAAGGAGACCTGACGTCAACTCCACCAGGACTGCGGCCGAGCAGAACTCTCTGCTCAGGAGACTGATGTGGGCAGGGGTTGACCTTGCTTAGACTGAGGCAAGCCTCACTGAGATGGGAAGCCTACTCAGAACGCAGGGGTGGGGCATGGTGCAAGCAAGGCAGACAGCCAGTTTCCTCACTGGGTGGGGCTCTGCTTTATGCTACAGGACGGGACTCTGATGTTTTGGAAGCCACAACTCACTGAATGTTTGCTCTCAGAAATGTGTTTCTAGACTACTGAATACTCTCCCTACTGTGCACCCCAGGTGTTCTTCAGATGACTGTTTCCACGATATGAGCCCCCAGGTTGTTTCCCAGCCTTCTGCCCGGGAGCACCCCAATGCCCTCCTGGTTCTATCCCATCCAAACCTGCTGACCATTAAACCTCCAGGCTTTAAGATGTGCTGGTTCCAAGAACTCAGAAAATTCAGCCCTTCTCCCTTTCCAAGCCAATGGTTTTGGGAAAACCTCTTTAGGCATCCCCTCAGTGCTCCTCTGTCATGACACTACTGCAGAGCTGGGGCTCCCTCCCCTCCACAATGCTATACTCCTCTCCTCCCTAACCAGATCACCACACTATCTGCCATCTTCCATGTGGCCTCTTCTCTCCCTTCACATGGGAGTCTGACCTGTCACTCCTCAGCCCAATGTCTGGGGGCATTTAGGAAGATCTGACAGTTACCTAATGGTGCTCATGACAGGACACATGAGTCTAGGATACTCCTGCTTCACTGCTGTCGCTTCTCCTATGAATCCTTATTGTTTTAATCTTGTTAAAGCTCATATGGATTTTATAAAGCTGGTACACAAACGAACACATAAAAATTAGTTTTGTTTCTACACAACAAAGAACAATTACCCAAACTGAGACATCATACATTTACAGCAAAGCCCTTCTCCCCCCAAAATGCTTCCAATTTAACATAATGGTAGAGGTCAAACCAGAAACAATAAAAAGTGTAATATACTGTGCTGGATTCAAAGAATGAATAACTAGAAAACTCATCCATGTTCCTTCACTGGAATACTTGAAACACAATAAATCTTGAAGCGATCTACAGAAAATGCAATCTCTACCAAAACTCCGATGTCATTTTTGCACCAAGATCAAAATCCATCCTCTTGTTATGTGGAAGTCAAGGGATAACCCATACCAAAAATAACCTAGGAAATGAAGAGCATATATCCTGATTTAAGGCCTAAAACAAGGCACAGTTATCAAACTAATGTCCTACAGACATGACATCAATAGAATAATGGAAGAGTCTGGCTGAACTAGATGTGCACGTCACCAATGTTAATGTGAATGACAATGAACTGAAGATCCTGTTATAATTTATCATCTGATTTGAATGTTTGGGTGGGGTCTGAGTTTCTACTTTTCACAAATGTGCCACTGATCAACAATGCATGCTCTGCTCAAAATTTCAGGACTGAATCACTATACTTTTAAAGGTTCCTTACAGGTGCGTATGGAGTCCTTCGCTTCCCTTCACTCTTCATTCAAGCCAACCCTACTCCTGCATAACAAACTTAACCAAATCACTCTTCTCTGCACCTCCTCTTATTTTTCCTTTTTCAATTTTCCATGCCACCATATTCATGGAAATAGCTCCCTCCTTTACAAGAAATGCAGGTGCAATCTGCTTCTGGCTGCAACACTGCATTTTGTAGCTTAGACCCCACTGCATTCGTGGCCTTTATCAATTTCAAGGTTCCCCTGCATTTTTACTAATACCCATGTCTTCAGGCTACAGGATCACTTCTTTGAACCTAGGCTGTTTTCTGAAAACTGATTTTGCCTAAAATGAGCACAGTTATACAAGCTGGTTGCACTTTCCGGTCTTCCCCGAGGAATACACCTCCAAAGAAAAGCCTTCCTTCCTGATGCTCCTCAGTGGTGAGAGGAGAGAGACCAAATTCAAGGAAATGGAGTTAAGAAGCTCTCACACAAATGACTGTTCTTCATGTATG